>NC_056663.1:130541293-130841293 GCF_018350195.1 Panthera tigris
AATTCCTGATGTTGAGGTCATGAGTTTGAGCCCCACGCAAGATGTACAGATTACTTAAAAAATAAAATCTTACTGAAAAAAATGCATCAGTCTTATTGGACTTGGGGACCATCCTTATGACCTTAATTAACCTTCATTACTTCCCTAAAGTCCCGATCTTCAATATATAGTCAAATATAGGATTAGGGCTCAACATATGAATTTTGAGGGAATGAACACAATCTAGTCCATAACACTCAATATGAGTTTTATTAAAATGTTTTTAGACTTTGGGAATATCACTTCAGCTTTGACAATGCTATTTTCTTAAGGAAGTGGTAGTTAAGTAAGCTAGATAGAAAAATCTGGTTCTGAGTTGTGTGGTAACCTCTTGACTCTGTAGAATTTTAAGTTTATTTATTTTTGAGATACGGAGAGAGAGAGGGGAAGAGAGGGGAACAGATGAACTGAAGCATGCTCTGTGATGACAGCAGAGAGCCCAATGTGAGTCTCAAACTCACAAACCATGAGATCATGACCTGAGCTGGAGCAGGATGCTTAACCGACTGAGCCACCAGGTGCCCCTAGAATTTTAAACTTAAGATTCATTAAACATTTAGAATTAGTTTTATCTACCATTAGAAGTGACTCAAGCTTCACCAACAAGTGGAAGGTGGTCTAGGTATAGATGCTAAAGAAGGAACCAAACTTGACCCTTTGACTTAGAAAGAAGAAAGACTTTTTGTACATATTTCAAAATTCTAATTTCTGAGTAAAAGTAGTTTGAAGGACTTTTATTATGTGGGAGCAAATATTTAATTATAATATGAAGGGGGTTTGGTGTGATTATGTGTAGGTGTCAGCAAATTGGAGGCTTTGAATTATTTGACAAATGGTGAAAATAGCAAAATGTTTGAGTGCATGAACTCAGGGACCAGACTGCTCGGATTCAAAATCTGCTCTCCACTAACAGCTTGTGTTAAACTACTTAAACTTTGTGTCCCTCAGTTTCTTTATCTATAAAATGGGAGCCATAATATTAGCTACTTCATAAATTTGAGGTGAAAATTCAATGAGTTAAAACATGTAAAATTCTTAAGCTTCTCTCTGGCAATACTAACTGTTCAACAAATTTTAACTTCTATTACTATTTGAGTATCATATGAAATATGAAAATGATGATATGAATTCTATGGAAATTCTTCATTGCAAATACAACCTTAACTGTTGAAAGTAAAATGTTTAAATACGATTTGAAGTCTCTAAATTATCCTAAGGGCATATAGAAAATGAAAACATTCAGTTAAAAAAAAATCTATTAGATCTCTGTAAGAACAGTCAGAACGTGTACATTTCAGCCATGATGTCAACTTCAAAATGGAAGTTCCACTTACATGGCTGTGGCCAAGAAATGGAAATTCCTTCCCCCCAACTCCCAGTCCAGGTTGTGGTGTCTCCCAGAGGGGGTCAGGCTGCCAGCATTTCTTATCCCCTCCAGCTCTGTATTATTTCATTTTATTTTTTAATGTTTGTTCATTTTTGAGACAGAGGCAGACAGACAGAGCACAAGCAGGAGAGAGGCAGAGAGAAAGAGAGAGAGAGAGAGAGACACAGAATCTGAAGCAAGCTCCAGGCTCTGAGCTGCCAAGCCCAACACAGGATTTGAACCCACAGACCTAGAGATTATGACCTGAGCCAAAGCCAGATGCTTAACCGACTGAACCACCCAGGTGCCCCCAGCTCTGTGTTTTAAAGGCTGAATCCAGGCAAGTGCAGAAAAGAGGTCAAGGATCGCTTTCTTCTACTCAGCCCTCACTTGTAGGTCAGAGACTCTACCCCAGATGCAGAAGGCTGAGAATACTGGGACCCCATTGATCTTGCTCCAGCAAACATGTAGGACAGAGATTTCACTATAAGAAAATCCCCACTTAATACCCTGCTCATAAAGCAGGCACACCACTCTAAGAGAAGTGGCCACTGACCCTGCTTCCACATCCAGAATAATGGTGTAGGGATTTTGCTGAGGGGCAAGGCAGAATATAAAAGCAGAGAGTTCTGAAGCTGTCCCCATGGGAACTCAGTTTATTTGGAACAGAGTATGAAGAAGTTCAAATCTAAATATATCATCAAGATTAATGAAGATTTTGATGATAAACAATTAAGAGGAGGCTGGTAGCTCCATGAGAGCAATGAATTAAACTGTAGACCAATGGAAGTTTTCCAGAGATAACTAGGATAAAAATTGCTAAGGAGAACCCCACCCCACCCCAGGGTTAGAATAAACCACATAGACTGGCCTCAAAGACTATCCTGTAAAGGGGACTGAGTTTAAATAGATCAGAGTGTAGAGTAATTCATGCCAGGAACATTGTCAAGAACAATAGAGCAAAGAGCATGAAATTGGTAGAGGCTAACAGCTGGATGTGATACCAACAGAGACAAACAGCTTAACAACAATAACAAGGGAAGAGACAGTAAAAAAGAGGCCAAATCATGGTCATCCCTGGATGATTGTGAGCGTACCCAAGACTGCATTCTCCAAGCTAAATACTTGAGGGGAAACAGACTTCACTACAATGGTTCAGCCAAATCAGTAAAATATTAAGCAAGCAAATAACAAAAGGCCTCAGAAAAAAGGTATCAGTTTCCAGAATTGTTATATTATCTAAAAATTTCACTTTTCAACAACAACAAAAAATAAAAGACATGCAAAGGAACAGGAAAGAATGATCTATAAGTAGGGGGAAAAAGCAGTCAACATCTGCCTTTGACAGGGTCCAGATGTCCAACTTAGCAACCAAAGACTTTTGAGTAGATATTACTCATATGTTCAAAGAACTAGGGGCGCCTGGGTGGCTCAGTCGGCTGAACATCCAACTTCGGCTCAGGTCATGATCTCACGGTCCGTGAGTTCAAGCCCCGTGTTGGGCTCTGTGCTGACAGCTCAGAGCCTGGAGCCTGCTTCAGATTCTGTGTCTCCCTCTCTCTCTGACCCTCCCCCATTCATGCTCTGTCTCTCTCTGTCTCAAAAATAAATAAAAAACATTAAAAAAAATTTAAAAAAAGAGCTAAAGGAAACAATGCTTAAATAAGTAAAGGAAGGTATAATGACAAGTACATAACTAAAATGAAAATTTTATTAGAACTTGAAAGGGCTGACAGAAAAGAATCAGCAAAGTTGAAGAACCAAACTTGAAGAATAGAGGAAAAAATAATAAAAAAAAAATTTAACAGTCTCAGAAAATTAGAGGACAGTCTCAAGTGTACCACCATTCGTGCAATAAGAGTATTGGGAGAGAGAAGAGAATGACAGAAGCAGAAAATATTTAAAGAAATAATGGCTGAAAATTTCACAAGTTTAAGGAAAAACATTAACCTACACATCCAAACACTCAATGACCTAATGCAAAAGATTTACATCCAGACAAGCATAGTGATAATGTTCAGAAGCAGAGAGAAAGAAAAAATCCTGAAAGCAATAAGAGAAAAAGACTCATCCCATACAAGGGAGCCCCTGTAAATTAAAAGCTGAGACTTCACATCAGAAACAATGGAGGTCAGAAAGCAATGGGATAACACATTCAAAGAGCTGAAATAAAAATAAATAAATAAAACTATCATCCAAGTATCTTGTATCTAGCAAAACTATCATTCAGAAATAAAGGCAAAATAAAGTCGTTTCCCTATAAACAAAAACTGAGAAAATTTGTTTCTAATAGACTCAATCTACCATCTAAATTCTTAGAAAGTCATGAACTATCAAAAATGAATTAAGAAATTATAAAAATCTGATAAGATCTATAATAAGTAAAAAGTTGAATTAGTAATAAGACTTTCCATGAAAAGAAATTCAAATCTAGATGACATGGCTGATAAATTTTACCAAATATTTAAAGAAGAATTCTTTTCAAACTGTTCCAAACAATAGAAAAGGGAACACTTCTCGACTCATTCTATGATGCCAGTATTACCCTGATGCCAATACCAATACCAAAGGCATCACAAGAAAACTAGAGACCAAAACAGGTATCCCCAACTTTTTTCAAGTTCTCATTATGTAACTTTGCTTTTGCAAAAGACCTAAATTAGTGTCTATTTTTGCTAACTGAAAGAAATCCAAAGAAGAATTTTGCTTTTATGAAAAAAAAGGTGAAAAGCAAAAATAGCGTTCAGCTTTTGTTTTGCAGCAAGCCATTCCTTATGGAGGCAGCATGCACACAGAGCAGTAAGCGTTCCATAACCAAGCTCCCACCCTAGAACTACACTCAGCATCTTAGAGTAAAGCTGTTATAGTTCTTGACTGTGTCTGTGAGCATCTATCTGTGCTTTATGTCAATTTATTGTGTGTATCAGTTACCAAAATGTTTCCTATGGTATCAGAAAAGCCTAACAAAGGTTACTTTTCAGGTCCAAGAATGCTCAAAATTTTTTCTACATAAATTAATTGCGTATATGCTTTATGCCATTTCAGCTTCTGAAAGATTTCTTAGGAATGCTCTACTTTCAGAAAGTGGGAGAAATCTGCACTTCTTGCGAATATAGGTGTAAAAATCCTCCACAAAATACTAACAAACTAAACCCAACAATTTATCCAAGCTTGGTTTAACAATCAAAAATCAATTAATAAACCATAGCAATAGAATGAAGGACAAAAACCACATGGTCTTCTCTTTTTTTTTTTTTTTAATTTTTTTAACGTTTATTTATTTTTGAGACAGAGAGAGACAGAGCATGAACGGGGGAGGGTCACAGAGAGAGAGGGAGACACAGAATCTGAAACAGGCTCCAGGCTCCGAGCTGTCAGCACAGAGCCTGATGCGGGGCTTGAACTCACGAACCATGAGATCATGACCTGGGCCGAAGTCAGATGCTTAACCGACTGAGCCACCCAGGCACCCCTGGTCTTCTCAATAGACATGGAAAAAGCATTTGACAAAATTCAACACCCTCTCATGATAAAAGCAATCAACAAACTAGGAATAAAAGGGAACTTCCTCAACATGAAAAAGTCTCCAGTGCCTGGGATGAGCCAGGGCCCACAGTAGCCTCAGGATGGAATGCTTAATTTAGCCCAGGATTCCTGTAGGTCCATTGCTCTTCAGGCTATTGTCAGGGTATTGTCCAACTCTACCACCACCACCATAATGTATGAGGTTGACCATATAGTCATCCAAGGACCCTGGGGCCTAATTTTGGAAGGATGACCTGGTGATAAGATAACTCTCACTAGTCAGCATTGGATTTCTTTCATGCTGTCACACAAGATTAGGCTGTTGGAATAGCACTAAATTGCCTATATTGAGTGAATCTCACAGCACACATTGAACAACTAGGGCTCACAGCTACTAAAGGACCACTATGATCTTTGCACTTGAGCCATATATGTAGGCCCAAGGGTTAGCTCTCACTATTCTACTTCAACTGTTGTTGACCGCAGCCTCCTTCTCCAGTTTACAGCACCCAAGGACAGTGGTGGTAGAAGTAGATTTCCTTTACCAAGAGCTCCCTAATTCTGGTACCCAGGGCAGATGTCTCAACCTCTTTGCAGGCTTCTTGCCACATATCAGGCTATCCTTCAAGTTTGCCTGCCCCATCTTTCAAGACAATTACCCTACAAGGCCAATCAACCTTCAGATTGATATCGTTTCTTGCTTATAATCAATGTGGTGATATGTGCTCTCCCCAGTCAGCTTTAAGCTATACCAGAGAAAGGATAAACATTTCTCGAGTGACAGTTCTTGTTCAATCCATAGGCCCTTTTCCTGTGTTCCCCCATTGGTGGCATAAAGTGTAAGGCAGGATTGCAATCAATATTTGGAGAGATCACATTCTAGGATTGTTGTGATTATTGTTCTAGAGAAGACCTGGTTCTGCATTTATGCTATAAAATTATAAACAGTAATTTTAATATGACAAGGAAACAAGTTTTTACTTACATTTTCCTTGACACCCTGGGTAAGATTTGCATGTGTGCAATGAATCAATGAAGTGCAGTAACAACCTTTGATTTGTTGAAAGCCAGTATTCACTAGCTGTTCCACAGTGAGAGAAAACTTCCCTGAATTCCTCAATATTCTTGTAAAGAAACCTAGCCTCTTGATAGTTTTCGTAGGATATGAGAATTATATCTCTAGCCATCTGTCTGGTTAAATGCTCTGATACAGCCTAGAGGAGGTCCCTATATTAAGCCCCAGGGTACAAGGAAAACTGAAGGCTATCTCTCTAAGTATTTAGATTTCAAGGAGGAATGAGGCCCCGAAATATGAAAATATCCTTACATTGGAAAAGCAGAGACATAAGGACTGACTCTTGGAGAGATTTTTATTTATACACCAAAGGTTGGAGTTAGGATTCAATCCCATTTATTTTTGGAGGAATAGGAGGAGGGGGAGAGGGAGGGGAGAAGGGGGGAGGAAATTTTCTTACCTCATAAGCAGAGAAATATTTTTTCCTGATTTCTCACCTATGGAGTATCCAGCTCCTCATGCAGGACAGGGTGATCTAGCTCTCATGTCACCCCAGGGGTCAGCCCTGGGACAGAGAACCAAGAGGTTTGCTAAGTGAATGTTTAAGAGAAAAGTATGCAGTAACCATAAACAGAATAAGCAATGTAGTGGGTAGATTAGAATTTTAAGTGAAATATGCAGGAAAGGACTTGCTGAGGTTGCATTTGAGTGAAGACCTGAAGGGGGTGAGAGAGCCATGCATTCTGATATCCAGAGGGAAAACATTCTCAACATAGGGAAAAATGAAAGCAAATCCTCTGAAGCTTGAGTGTATCTGGCATTTTTTGAGGAAAAACAAGACCAATGTTGTTGGAAAAGAAAAGAAGGAGCAGGAAATAGTAGGAGAAGGGACCAGAAAGGTATCTGGGGCTAGAACTTCCAGGGCCTGTAGGCCATGCTGTTAAGATACAGAAGAACTAGTATTCACCATTTATGGAAGCCATGAATAATACTGACAATTACCTCGTTAAAATTATTGCAACCAAACACAGTAATTATTATTATTATGGTGGTAATGGATTATTACAAATTAATTCATAATAAAAGTAACAGCTTAGGAAGAAATATTGAAGAGCTATTGTAGCTTTTATAAAATCTCTTAGTTATGGATATTAAATGATTCTGCTATTGATGATCATATGATATGGGGACATGCCACACACAGCCATAAAAATGACTTGCACTTGGTGAACAGAAAAAAGTACTTTCTAAAATTATCTAAAAATCATACAAAAATCATGCCAAAAATAGGGGTAAAGATCATCATGCATAAGCTATGTGCTCTATTTTCTCATGATATGAGAGAGGTGGGGAGAGAGATTCTAAGAATTAACTTTCCCAGAATAGTAACTACCTATGGGGGAAAAGACGTGTTGAAAGGGGAATAGCTGTCATAGGTGTTTTGTATCTCTCTGTACAACTTAAAAATTCTATTTCTATACTTTTGTAGCTTTTTAACAACAGCAAGGGTTATCTAATGGGAAAATGATATTTTCCTATTTCGTTTTATTCTTTGTACCTACTGTATTTTTAAGTGAATAAGTGTTAACATTATAAAAAAATTCTGCAGTCTTAGTATGAGTATTTTATGAGCAATAACACTATAAAACTTTTCAGAACGTTTTAAATAAAGGCAAACATTTCAACAAACTAGTCTTCAGGCAACCCTTCCTGAATTCCCAAGAAATGGCAGAACTGACAGAGCAAATGAGGATGGATCTAGAATTAGAGTGCTATGTATGGGGCACTTAGGTGTCTTAGTGGGTTAAGTATCCAACTCTTGTTTTTGGCTCAAGTCATGATTTCAGGGCTGGTGAGATCAAGCCCTGTGTTGGGTTCTGCACTACCAGCATAGAGCCTGCTTGGGAGTCTGTCTCTCCCTCTCCCTCTCTCTCTCTCTGTCTGCCCCCTCCCTCTCAAAATAAATAAAAAGTGCTATGTACATTTTAAAAACGAATATCTTTCCTAAAACAAAACTTCTAATAGCTCAAATTGCTGGAACAAAGCATGGGCGTTTTAATTTGTTCTAACAATATAATAGTATTTCAAGTTCCATAGTGGTTCGTATTGCTTGTACTCATTATTGCATCAGGAAAGAAATCACTTAATGTCTGTTAGCTTCAGTTTCTCATCTGAAAAATGGACATAATCATGCCTACCTTTCAGAACTGTACAGAGTCTCCAAAACATGTCTGTAAAGTAGCTGACATACCACCTAGCACAAGGTGCTCAACAGATTGTAAGCAAATTAATGTCAGAGTTTAGGTGATCACCTGAGTTCACAGCTTTTTAGTGACCATGCCAGAAGTGGAATTGCTAACTGAGTGTTTTCTGTTATGCCATGAGTATGAGTCTAGGCACTGAGTTCTGGACCTCTTATCTGCTCAAAATGTCTCATGCTGATTCATGAGGGCCAACTGTGAGCAATACTTCTCAACTCTTCATTTGGTGACATTATATTGAAAATTTAAAATTGACCATGATGGGTATATTTATGCCACAAAAATCAACAAATGCTACAAATCAAGGATTTTGTTTATAAGAGAGCCAGTTATTAAATATTCACCAGCATACCACTAGTCTAGGCTTGTAGATCTGGAACTAAGGGCACAGATAGCATCTATTGTTTGGCTCACTATGATAAATGTGATGTAGACATCTCTTTGAGAGGCTACTAAGATTTTCAAGATTTTCAGTGTGTATTTAATTACCTTGGGGCAACTTCTAAACTAGGTGATTCTTACTCTATAAGTCATTAGACATCTTTTTTAAGAATCTTAGAGTATTTGTTTTCTGAATGTTGCCTTTCCCCACATTTCCTGAAGACGGAATAAAAGGCTTAAATCAGGGCACTCATTTTTTTTTTTTTCCATCTCTTTTCTGTTGCCGGTTCAGTGAAGCTTCCTCCCCAGGCAGAATTAATCGTTCAGGCTTCTGTGCTCCCCAGCATTTTGCTCAAACTGTTAATATTGCACTTATCACATTGTATTACTGTCAGATTTTCCTGCTTCTTTTCTTGGCATGATCGTGAGCTGCTCAAAGATCTCTCATTCATGTTATTACCACTAGCACCTAAAATGCTACCTGGCTCACAGTAGGGCACTCAGTAACAGCATACTGAGTTCAGTTGAGCTGGCTTACAAGAAAATAGAAGGAGCCACCTTATTTTGATAGGAATCCCTCAATTAAAAGAGGGCTACAATTTTGAAAGCTAATGACAAATTATTTTTCTAGGTCACAAAATATTTAAATAGTTCCTTCTACAATGAAATTAAAATGACACAACAGATGTAATAGAGAAGGAAACGATAGAACAGTGAGATTTTTATCAAAAAGTTACAGAGGCAGTGTGCCCGAGCTCTTTATGTGTTACCAAGAGCCTTAGTGTTTTAAAACTACTGGCCTGAAGAGACTCTAGCTTTTTTGTAAAATGAGGATAATCATACCAACCATACCTAAAACCCAAGGCTTTTGTGAGAATTAAATCAGAAAAATGTTTCTGAAAGTTCCTTATAAACCATAACACTCCAAACAAATACAAGGTATTATTCTATCTGCAGAGACTTACTTTGTAGAAAATCTGGAAATTTCTATAACTCTGGGATCTTCTCACAGTTTCAGTATTGCCTTTAGAAGCTTGTCTCCCCATGCTAAGATAAACACTCACCCAGAGTTACCACTGAATGAACCTAGTTTCCTAACTTCCTTTTGGGTTTTGCTATTTAAAAAGCATCTGAATCTGATCTGTAGTATCATACTAACTAGTTGGGACTGCCATCTAGTGACTTCCATAAACCAATCAGCTAACTCCAAAGAAATTTAGCTATCCAGATATTTAAACAAATCAATGCATAAATATCCCATTTTTCCAAAACTGACATTTGTCTCTCATTTACATGAATTTTGTGTGTGTGAGAGAAAGCTACTATTGAAAATAGTTTTAAAAATAACATGCTACTAATACCTTGTTGCCTAGCTGCTTTGCAGCATTATAGCATTATTTTATTATTAATATTATTATTAATTTTGCGCTGTCTTAACTATTTCTGGCAGATACTTAAATCTTGATATCCATATTAGTAGCATTTCTTTTTCTGCCTCAAGAGAGAAATTATTGTGGATCACGGGTAGAATTATTCTGGATTTATTCACACATTGCCAGTATGTCTTGACCCCCAATGACAGTGATCAAGCAGCTGGAATCTGAACAAACAGCACTGCATCCTATCTGATTTCTCTGACACGTCCTCCTCTTGCCTAAGGAGCCCTGACCTAAGAAATGGAGTGGGGCTTTGTACCATGTCATGTGAAGTGCCATCTAAGGTCAATGTGTCATCAACGGCTTACATAATTATACCAGGATTCAGCCTGTGATGTGGGGCTTGCAGCCTACATGTTACTTAAGGCATGTGGCTTAGGAAAAGAGTCCTGAGAGAGCTACTAATGAGAAAAGCAAACATCTGTTTGCCTCATCTGGAGTCTACTTTTTTTTTTTTCAATATATGGAGTTTATTCTCAAATTGGTTTCCATACAACACTCAGTGCTCATCCCAAAAGGTGCCCTCCTCAATACCCATCATCCACCCCCCCTCCCTCCCACCCCCCATCAACCCTCAGTTTGTTCTCAGTTTTTAAGAGTCTCTTTTGCTTTGGCTCTCTCCCACTCTAACCTCTTTTTTTATTTTCCTTCCCCTCCCCCATGGGTTCCTGTTAAGTTTCTCAGGATCCACATAAGAGTGAAACCATATGGTATCTGTCTTTCTCTATATGGCTTATTTCACTTAGCATTACACTCTCCAGTTCCATCCATGTTGCTACAAAGGGCCGTATTTCATTCTTTCTCATTGCCATGTAGTACTCCATTGTGTATATAAACCACAATTTCTTTATCCATTCATCAGTTGATGGACATTTAGGCTCTTTCCACAATTTGGCTATTGTTGAGAGTGCTGCTATAAACATTGGGGTACAAGTGCCCCTATGCATCAGTACTCCTGTATCCCTTGGGTAAATTCCTAGCAGTGCTATTGCTGGGTCATAGGGTAGGTCTATTTTTAATTTTCTGAGGAACCTCCACACTGTTTTCCAGAGTGGCTGCACCAATTTGCATTCCCACCAACAGTGCGAAGAGGGTTCCTGTTTCTCCACATCCTCGCCAGCATCTATAGTCTCCTGATTTCTTCATTTTGGCCACTCTGACTGGGGTGAGGTGATATCTGAGTGTGGTTTTGATTTGTATTTCCCTGATGAGGAGCGACGTTGAGCATCTTTTCATGTGCCTGTTGGCCATCTGGATGTCTTCTTTAGAGAAGTGTCTATTCATGTTTTCTGCCCATTTCTTCACTGGGTTATTTGTTTTTCGGGTGTGGAGTTTGGTAAGGAGTCTACTTTTTTTTCAAATTTATTTTTGAGAGAGAGAGAGAGAGAGAGAGAGAGAGAGAGAGAGAGAGAGAGAGAGGCAGAGAGACAGAGAGAGAGACAGAGACAGACCATGAATGGGGGTTCGGGGACAGAGAGAGTTGGAGACACAGAATACCCAAACAGGCTTCAGGCTCTGAGCTGTCAGCACAGAGTCTGACATGGGGCTCAACTAATGAGCCATGAGATCATGACCTGAGCTGAAGTTGGATACTTAAACAACTGAGCCACCCAAGTGCCCCAATCTGGACTTTTAATCTCACTTTTCTTATATCATGTTTTTACCCAGTGATCACTTTATTGCACGATTTTTTCATTACCACCAATGTTTCTAAATGTAGCATTGTATCATTTCCTATGTTTTAAAAGAATAAGTTAAAAAAATTAAAAAGAAAACCTGGATTACCAAAATGCTTAAGGGATTGTGCTTTGTTTTTTTTTTTTTGTTTGTTTGTTTTTTGTTTTTTGTTTTTTCTACTCTGATTTGCCCAAGAAAATCAGATCCCTCTCTCTTGTGGGCTAGTAGCACTGTGTCTTACTGTCTGGAAGTATTTATTACAATAGTAATTAATTTTGGCCAAACATTTGAAACATCTGCAACCCTGCTAGAATGAAGGCAATTTACGAGCAGGGATGCATGGCATCTGCCTTGGCTGTGTTTTCCTCCCCAGAGCCTAGCACAGTGTCTCCCTGTGTAAGTAGGCACTCTCAGAGAAATTTATTGAATGTAAAATAAATGACCCCATGTCTAAAGATTAGTCTTAAAATTATGTCTTCTGCACCTTATCTCTGTAGATTATAAACCATGCACAAAAAGTCTATCTCTACCACTTTTCTAAACCTTAGCTCTATTATCTTAGCTTTTTCATTAATGAGCTATTAAACCTTGGTCTTGTCAATTGATCCCTTTGTGCTCAACTCCCTCATTTGTGAAATCAGAACGTTTCAGAAAACAGTGATAATTTTTTTTAATTTCTTTCTTCATTTAATTATGTTTTATTTCTTTTTTAGAGCATATTGCCTTGGCCAGAACTAAAATAACAATGTTAAACAACAGTGAGGGTGGAAGAAGGAGACCCTGGGTTTTTAAAGGCCTATGTGAAAGGCCATTTGAAGTACACCAGTGTTTCCCAAGATGTGTTGTTCGAGTTCTTTTTGAGGAGTGTCTTCCAGAATACTCCAAACTCTTAAAGTTTGGAGTCTAAGATCAAAATGAACAAAACTGGATAGAGAAAAAGCATAGTTCCTTTTAAACAAGCTGCTATTTTAATACTTTAAAATTGAATCTTGAATTATAATGCAGCAATAAAATCATCTGAGTGCAGGCAATTAGTTGAAAAGGAGAGATGATCACATAGCCTTCTGAGGTAATAATTTGCAGGAAAGCCCATAGATTCAATGTTTTAAGTACTCTTTTCATATTTGATCAATGTAATCTTCTTGTTCATTTTAATGATGATGTTAACATTAGGCTGTCTGAATCCTTTGATTTACTGCTAATTGTCAATTTCCAAGCCGTGCTCAGCAGATGCTCATGCCTGCATTCATAGATATAATTATGTGAACCATCTTTTTAGCAGTCAAGGCCATAGATTTAAAATGTAGGTAAAATAGTAGCTTTGGGAAATAATTATTTTCAAAATCCAGGGTTTCTTTTTATGATTACAAAAATCTATCTAACAATGTATAGATGAATGCTTTCCTATCTAGAACCACTCTTAATTTGTTTCTTCCATATGCTTTTTGGTATTTTCCAAATGTTCTACAAAGGGCTCATAAACTTTAAAGAATGTTCTCTTTGTAAACTGCTTCACAAGGGAGGCCATTTCTCCTCAGCAACCCCTCCAATCACTCACCACTTCCAGGAAATTAATGAGACTCAAATTCCTTCATAGAACAACCACCCTGGTCATTGCTTAATGGGCGCATATACAAAGTGGCTATGGCTCAAAGGGAGAGGCCAAACTGCCAACAGCAAAGATTAAAATTGAGCCTCTGATGCAGAACCTTTCCCAAGGTTACCAGAAGGATGAGATTGGCTCTTTCAATCAGGGAGGAAGCAACCATTTTTTCACAGGAATGGAAATATATTCCTCATACAAATTTATTTTCTGTGCTCAAAATGTCTCTGCTACAACTGGAATTTGTGGCATTCCTTATTCATCATTACAGCTTCTCATATAATAGAACTTCTGACCAAGGAAATAATTTTATGGTGAAGGATATACAGCAATGTGTCTTGCCCGTAGGATTACCGGCTATAGACAAAAAAGAGGCAGAGCAAGATAGCCAACTAGGAGGTCCCAGACCTTGTTCTACACTAAAAACTATGACCTAGCCACTTCTAGAATAAAAAGAACTCTGGAAAAGTTTCACGGTCCAGGTTAGAAACTGCAACAAACCAGTGGGGCAAAAGAACTGAGGATAACTATATACAAGAGATGGGAAAAAATAGTTTCACGTTATCCCTTCCCCCAGGCACAGCTCAGTAGTAAGAAGAATCCTTTCAGCTTTGATTTCCCCCTTGGGGAAAAGCAGTATAGGAAGACACCAGCAGTCCTCCCACTGCCAGGGACCAGATTCTTTGCTGCTAAGGAACCCCACAGTCTTCACCAGTAAGAGCCCCAGCTTCTGGAGCCACCAGGAGCTCAAACTGCCACATCTCTCCAGAACTGCAGATATTGTATGCCCTCCCTAACTGCCACCACCGTGCACCACCTCTCAGCTAACACTGCTAAGTACCCTTAGTACCACCACATACCCCTGGACTTGGAAGCCCCAAATCCAATTGCCCACGTGCCCACATATGCTTCTGGAACCAAGTGTTACCGTGCCCCACCTCCCAGAACTGGTACCCATACATTCTCCTAAATCCAGCACTCACTGGACCTGGGTGCCTCCTGGATGGGTGCCACTGCACACCCCATCCTAGACGGCAGCCTCATGCCCACCCACAGATAAAACTCCTTCCCTACTGAATCCGGTATGTAAAGGCTATGAGGAAGTCACTGCTTCTTCTAGTGAGCAGACACCAATGCAAGGCTACAAAGAACACAAAAAGTTGGGAAGAAAGACAACCCAGAAGGAAGACAATAAAATTTCACTAACAAACTCCTGAATGTGAAAATCTATGAATTGCCTGACAAATAATTCAAAAATAATTATTTTAAAGAAGTTTAGTGAGCTTCCAAAGAATACAGACAACTCACTGAAACCTGAAAAATAATACACAAAGTTCAACATAAAGATAGAAATCATAAAAAAAAAAATATTTTCTGATAAGCACTCTCTGACTTGAAGATAGTCACCTTCTTGTTATGTCTTAACATGGCCCTTCTTCTGTGTATGTGCTGAGAGAAAAAGAAACTCTCCCATGCCTCTTCCTCCTCTTATAAAAACATCAGTCCTATAGATTAGGACCCTACCCTTATGACCTCCTTAACATTAATGACCTCCTTAAAGGCCCTCTTTCCAAATAGAGTCAGACAGGAGGTTAAAACTTTAACGTATAAATTTTAGGGGAACATAATTTCATGCCATAACATTTTTCCCCCAACCCTCCCACCACCAACAAATTCATGTACTTCTCACATGCAGAATACATTCACCGTGAACCAATAGCTCCAAAAAGTCTTCATACAACCCGGCATCAATACTAACTCAAAACATCATCTACATCTCCTCTAAATTATGTATGGGTAAGACTTAAATTGTGCTTTATCCTGAGACACAATACCTCTCCAACTGTGAACTCATGAAACCAGACATATTAGGTACTTCCAAAACACAGTGCTGGGACAAGCACAGGATAGACATCCTCATTGCAAATAAGAGAAATAGGAAATTAAAAAGGGGGGATGTGTCTCAAGAAAGCCCATAACCCAGCAAGACAAATTCCAGTAGATTTTTTTTTCCCCAATAGATCTTAAGACTCGAGAATAATCATCTTTGGCTCAGTGGTTTGTCCTCCAGGCCCACTGGGGTGGCAGTCTCACCCGCATGGCTTTGAGACAGTGGCCCCACCTCACCTCATCTCTGCAGCACAGCCTGGCTACTGACACCAAGGAAGTGGGCCCACCCTATGAAACTAAGAAGAAAGAAGCCTTGTACACATGGGCTTGTGGATGTGAGTGGCAGCCTTGATTATCTCTGAAATGTCTTTATATACGTCATTTTCTCTCTTTCCTACAGGATATGGCATGCTCACAGCTGGATAACTCTATTGTTCCATGTGTGAAACCCCTGAAGTCTAAAAGCCTTCCTTTATTTCAACTGATCTCTGTCCCTTTCAATGCAAACTAGTAGCGTCTGTATTGGTGTAATCGCATCTTTATTTCTGGCTTCTGCTGAGATTGTTGATTAAAATTATGTGGCTCAGTCAGTTAGGCATCCGACTGGCTCAGGTCATGATCTCACATTTTGTGGGTTAAAGCCCCGCATCAGGCTCTTTGCTGACAGCTCAGAGCCTGGAGGCTGCTTTGGATTCTGTGTCTCCCTCTCTCTTTGCTTTTACCCCACTCATGCTCTGTCTGTCTCTGTCCCTCAAAAATAAAGAAACGTTAAATTTTTTTTTTTAATTATGCACAATCTCTTTATGAGGTGATTGCCCAGGCACACTGGACAGTGATGTTCTCTCCAGAACATACTTTCTCATTTTTTGCCATATGCATAGACTGAGAATTTTCCAAATCTTCAATTCTGGTTACTTTTTACTTAGCAGTTCTTTCAATTTCTTGCTCTCCTCTCACACTTTACTATAAGCATTAAAGAGAAACCAGGCGATAAGTTCAGCAATTTGCTTACAAACCTTTTCAACTAAATATTTATCACTCATAGGGCTAAAGACAAAGGAATTGTACCCAAGCACTGTACTTGAGTTCAAATTTTTCCCATAGGGGTATGTTAATAATTCTGAAATCACAGTACACATATAATGGAAATGAACACTTAAGAAAATGAATGGCAATAGTGGGAGCCAGGTTTCTCATGGCTAGAGTAGGAGGAGGCAATGGGAGAAGACTATATTGATTCACATGGTAATGAATTAAAGTTCTCAACATCAATATGAATTCATGGTTAGCTTGCTATAGATACACATTCTTACATATAACAATATTTATGAACATGTCTCCTTAAAAAGAAACAACAGGTCTAAGATGGAGTCACTTTTGCTAAGCCCCACCAAGACTTAATACCTAACCTAACTTCACTTTCAGCCTTTCTCAATAATAGAATTTTAAAACAATTAGTCTGGAATTTCTTGACCAGTACTAGTGAGGAAATCTACATGAATAAATCCCCCTGCCTTTCCTTAAAGGAAGCTAACTTTCCCTGAAATAATCCACTCTTTTAACTTCCTTGTCCTATCCTCCTGCCTATAAACCTTTTCTTTTGTGCAACTCATCTGAGCTCCTTCTATTTGCTAGATAGGATGCTGCTCAATTCATCAATTGCTGAATAAAACCAATTAGATCCTCAAACTTACTCAGTTGATTTTTTTTTAATAGTATACACACAGGTTAGTATATGCCCACATATTCTGCCCTGTCAGCTAAGAGGACCTAAAAGAAATGACATCTCACTAGCAATAAGCAAATCTAGTATCCACATCTTGGTTTCTGATACTAGTCTCAAATAAAGAAAATTCAAAGAAAATTTCTCCTTGGAGAAATGGCTGATTTTAAGACTGGGGCAGAAAATACACAGGGTGAGCCTTTAAGCAACTGGGGCAGAAAATACACAAGGTGAGCCTTTAAGCAACTGGTAAGTAAAATTGTATTGGATTATAACCCAAAGTATAAAATAAATATCCATAAGTCCATATAGGTATAAATGATTGGCTAGGTAAATGGGGGGAAACAGACAAATCACCGTGCAGAGTAATTAAAAATAATTTATATAGGTACTTTACCAGATGCTTCACTCTCAAGAAGGGGAGGAAAATTATCCACTCTTGACATGTGTGCTGTATACTTCCTTCCAAGGCTGCAGTCTGAAAAGAGTAGAAAAGAATAACTTGACATTGGAGAAGCCTAACAAGCACTACTTCAGCCAGATGATCAAAGTTGACATCAATTGTGACAAGTCATGTGAGTATGAGTTATCTTTGATAAGATATGATGAGAATCGTACTTGATCTGTTGTCTTCCTCACAAAAGCCTCAATATCAGTCTAGTAGTAGAAGACAAATTCCATCTGAAGAACATTCTGCAAAATATCAGACCAGTACTCCTGACAACTGTCAAGGTCATCAAAAACAAGGCAAGTCACTAAAACTGTCATAGCCAAGAGGAGTCTAAGGGGACATGATGATGAAATGTAATGTGGTATCCTGGATGGGATTCTGGAATAGACAAAAAGTCAGTAAGTAAAAACTAATGAAATCTGAATAAAGTATGGACTTTAGTTAATGATAATGTATCAGTAGTGTTTTTTTAATTATGACAAATGATCCAGACTAATATAAAATATTAATAATATAATTATGTTCTTATATTTATATTCAAATATAATATATAAATAATATAAAATATTAATAATAGAGGAAACAGAGTATGAGGTATGTGGGAACTCTGTAGTATCTTTGAAATGTTTTTGTAACTCTAAAACAATTCCAAAATTAAAAAAGGTCATTTAAAATAATCAATTAAATCCCTTCTCTCAAAATGAAAATATGTCTACCACAGACAGTTCAGTTAAAAAAAAAAAGCAGACTTAAAAAGATATTACAATAAACAATAATGATAGTAATAATTAAAATTTTCCATCAAATCCTTTTCAGATATTTATGAATGACTAGAAATTCCCAGAAATACCTTTGTCAGAGGCTTCCAATTCTGTAGTTGCCTTGCTGCATAAACTCAAACCTCTGTCAAGCTGGATAAGTTTTTGGTCTAGATTAACATTTTACTCTAGATTAATTCACTTATGTATCCATCTTTAAGTGACTTCGTGTATCTCGTTATCTATACTAATTGTAAGATTTAGGACATTTTAAAAATTTATGCTCTAAGATCATCCATAATGTGCTATAATTCACTACTTATCATTATAAATGGTGAAAATAAAAACCTGTGTGGCTTGAATTGGTGCCCATCCTCCTTTGTCATAGGAGTCATGTCTGTCTTAACACATCTGAACACACATCTGTGCACCTCTTGTAAATTTTGGTTAGTACTTTGAATGTTAGCCACATGGAATATTAACTCCACAATGAGTAAGAGATCCCTAACTCCATCAGGTCAAAATTCAATGTCCCTCCAAATGCTAAATTTTTGCTAGGTGGAGGTAGACCTCCCAGTAGGGCATAAAGCACTAAGTCATTTATAAAGCCACATGGTCACTTAAATCTTTTGGGAGACAGAGTAGGAAGATGAATAAATAAATTAAACATAAAAATTTCAATACTAGGCCTCCCCGAGACTGGAATAACTTGAAGACATAAAAATTTTTCTTACTCAAATTTTTACTTTTAGAATTCCAGTTTTCTCAGAAAACTATAATTTTTTTTTTTAATTTTTTTTCGACGTTTTTTATTTATTTTTGGGACAGAGAGAGACAGAGCATGAACGGGGGAGGGGCAGAGAGAGAGGGAGACACAGAATCGGAAACAGGCTCCAGGCTCCGAGCCATCAGCCCAGAGCCTGATGCGGGGCTCGAACTCACGGACCGCGAGATCGTGACCTGGCTGAAGTCGGACGCTTAACCGACTGCGCCACCCAGGCGCCCCTCAGAAAACTATAATTTGATGAAAATGTGTTATTTGGTGACATAGCTATACATAGCATTTCATCAAATAGCAAAAGTAATCATAAATAGAAGTATAAAATTATGAAGAGATAACAATTTTATTTTTGTGATTACCAAGAAGGAAGCAAAGATTATGCACAATAAAATTAAGAAATAATATAAGACATGTGTACAGTATAACAAACAGAATGGAGCTTACTCAACTGTAGTAATAATTTAGAAATGATATAAAGCTGAACATGAACTTAATAATTACATACATTAAGATGACAATTTAAAAAACGGGCTTACATATACTTATGAGGGGCTTTTCTCATAATGCTTAGAGATGATTGATCAGCCTGCTCATTTGGGAAGGGGAAGAAGATAATTCAAAAGTGAGATAACCTATCCTCCATAGAATCAACGATCACAATTATGAACAAACCAGAGGATTTTTTCGTAGGGAACAATTAGCACAGCTCTCTGAGACTTAGTCTTCACATTCAGGAATTTTAAGAATTGTTGCAATATTCAACAATTAAACAAGAAGCTTATCTTGCGCTCAAACAATTGTTTGAATTTGACAGTTTTTATTTTATTTCTGTTACTCCAAACTGGTTGTATATAAATTCATGAAAGCTAAATTTCTCAATTATGTCAAAACCATTTGGCATTATATTAGGCAATTCCTTGAGTGTTAATTTCTGCCTTTCTCAGACATTCCTTCTCCAGGTGCTGCCCTGTTATTCAACTAAGGCCAGTTAGATGAGCCATGCATAGAAGGCTTAGCTCTACTGGCTGGTGGGGTCTTGGTTAATTTTTGTTGCACTTAAACCAGTTTAAACTACCAAGGGTTAGTGCCTCATTTTTCACTAAACCTCAGGGTTTCTGTTAAACCCTTTCTTTTTATGCTCAGGATTCAACTTTTGTTGTTGTTTTCTGATCTGTACTCCGGTCTCCACCATTGGGATTTGATTGGTATCTCTGTCATAAGTAAATTAGAAAGCTTTATCCTGCACGTAAGAGATGCTTCCTCAGACTTGTACTACACGTAATAACCTGTAAGAACTTGGTTATGCAGTACGTTAAAACTGCTGTGACCAGTAGAGAAGAAAACTATGGTACTAACTTAGTTTGTCTCCTAAAATAGCAGTCTGCAATCCAAGTCTTAAATGGCGTGGGTGGGTCAGGTTTGGAGTATATCAGTGTCAACATCTGAAAGTCTGGCAAGGTGGGAAGAAAACTGGGAGTGGCCTGATTTAAAAGAGAAGAGCAAAAGAAGCAATGCTATTTGAGTCATGGCAGTGTAGCTCTACCTTATTTGAAGCAAAACCCTAGCGAGTAATAGGGATTAGAGCTACTTTGCACTTTGTTCAGAAGTGTTCCTTTGACTTCAATACCATTCTGAGACTGGACTGCATGGTTCATGACTTTGGAAGTACTGTAGTTGTTTATTTGACAGTCAAACTTTATTTTCCCAAAGAAATTATCCTTATTTGATTCTTCAGCAATGCTACTTTAGTTCACATGGCAGACAGTAAATGGTAAAGACACTTTCTGTGCACCAAAAGTTATGTTCTTTCCATAATATAGAGTTCTTGCCAGGATGCAGTGGCTAGGATAGGGACTACAGTCTCCAAACAATCTTGTGTCCAGATGTGTCCATGTGACCTATTCTTAACTAGGATAATGTCATTTTACACCCGAGACTTGCCTTAAAATTCATTATATATAGCAGCCTGTGGGAACCAGACTAGGTTCACAACAGAAGAATAGAGAGGCATTTAAGCTGAACTCTCCACAACATACTCTAGGTTACCAATGAAAACAGGCCACAATAAAAATCTCTTCCAGGCAATTATTCAAGATACTCTCTCACATTTGATTCTGAAATCAGTAACTGAAATCATTTTCATAGCATCAGCCTCCTAGTTCCATCCTGCTAGATCTAGTTACTCTGTGGCTATTCACTCCTACTGGCTTCTTTGGTACCCCAAGATAGCATTCTCCTTTTAGGACTCAGATATTTCCCTGTTCTGAATCCTCTGTCCTATGAAAGAATGAAACCAGTATCTGTATCTTTTTCTAAGAACAGAGTAAATGTGGAGGACAGAGAATTTAAAAGCTTTGATACAAGAAAATGATATTCTAGAATATACTGGCATTACTCCCAGAGAAAAAGATCAGCATAATTTTACAAGTTAACAATTGGAATCTAGGCTTTTGAAGAAATTAGTAATTAACATCAGAAAGCCACTTCCTTTCCTAGATTGGAGAAACAAAGGGATGGGTTTGTTTATCAGATACCAAAGTGTAGGGTCAAAAGACAGTAGCTGTAACCACAGCAGGCCCAAACAGAGGGAGCAGGAAACAATGAGGAGATACAGCCACTGCTAGAGAAGCTCCTCTAGGTAGGGAGGGAAGAAAAAAATAGCCTAGTTGGTTCTTCCTTAGTTGCCCTCCAATCTCCATCAGTACTTCCCATTGGCCAAATCCAGCAGGAAGGCATCTGCTAGCATGGACATCACTTAGTTTCCCTTCAAGTCTTTCTTCTTAATAAGCTGGAGTCATTTAACACAAGAGATTGCAGTTCTCTTTAAACCATCAAAATAATAAAATTAGTCTGTTCATATAAAGGACTAGCTGCCTGTATTGGAAAGATATCAAATTATTTTTAGTTTGGATGTCAGAAATTATTGGGTAAACAGATATACAGTGAGAGTAATTGAGGAGTAGCCTTCAAGGTGTCTAGAAGTTCTTTTGTTTTATTCTAAAAATTTCATGAAGGAAAAAATTATATTTTTCTTTCCTAAAGTACAGTAAGAAATAGTACTTATGCAGCACTTATAAATGCATTCTTTAAAATTTTTCTTAAGTTACTGTACCTCATCTAAAACTAGCTATGTGACATTTAAATTGTATTTATTCTGATGAAAAGATTTGCAATAATTTAGTTAAAGAGGATCATTATTATGTAGAAAAAGCAATAATCTTACTGAATTTCATTTAAAGTGATCTTTCAATAATCCCCTTAATTCTGAGAGGTGAGGACACAACTCTGTAGGAAGACCCTAATGAGTAGAGCCCTTAGGCAATTGGTAGAAAGAGGAAACCACTGCCCTCTAAAATTCCGCCTCAAATGCTAGTCTTAAGGAATAGAGATAGAGTTGCAACATACAAGAGGTCAGAGTTGAAAAAAGAAAATCACAGAACATAAAGGAAACAAGCCACCATGTATAAGAGTCAGCAGAAAATTATAAACAACAAACCTAAAACCACAGACATCTGATATTGTTGTTTCGATACTGAATACAAAATAAGTGTGTTTACTATGTGAGAAGCAAGTTTAAAAAAACTGAAATCATTAGAAGAAAGAAAATTAGATATTGAATCTACACTCCATCTTAACCTAGAAGCTTTGACGTTATCGGTTGAAAGCTTAGAAATAATTCCATCTGCACTGCAGAAAACTCAAAAAGTTCAGAACTAATAATATCAGGAAATAAAGTCACAGAGAAACAAAGAGATGGAAAATAATAAGAGATTATGAGACACAGAGAATTATAGTAGAAGGTCCAATCAACCTTTAAGTGGAATTTTAAAAGAACATATTGGAAACAATGTAAAAGGATAAATATGGAAGAAATAATGCTAAAAAATTATTATTAAAAAATTATCATATAGAGGTATAAAATCCCAAGCAGGATAAGAAAAATCTAAATCTTGATACACTGTTCTGCAGCCATATAAAATGTAAAAAATAAAATATTAAAACCATTGAGAGGAAAAGTTACATTACCTACAGGGAAACAGCAGTTAGATCAAAACTGATTCCTCAACATCAGCAAAACAATCAGAGAACAAATAAATCCATATATCAACAATCATAACAGACATAGGTACGATGACTTTCCAGTTAAAAGACTGGATATAAGTTAAATAAATAAACAAATAAATTCAGCTATGTGTTTATAAAAAATATGTACAACATAAGAACACAGGTAGTTTGAAATTAAAACTACAATTGAAAATAGTTGATATACCTATATTACTGTATTAGGGTTCTCCATAGAAACAGAACCAATAGGATATATAGAGAAGTAGATAGATATATGAAATCCATTATAGGAATGATTTGTGCAGTTATGGAGGTCAAGAAGTCCTACAATCTGCTGTCTGCAAGCCAGAGAACCAGGAAAACTCGTAGCATAATTCAGTCTGAGTACAAAGGCCTGAGAAGCAGGAGTAGATGGGTTTCCCAGCTCAAGAAGAAAGAATAAGAATTTATCTTTCCTTTGCCATTTGGTTCCATTCTAGCTTCCCATGGATTGAATGATGCCCATTTACATTGGTGAGGGTAGAACTTGTTACTGGTCTATTGAATCAAATGCTAATCTCTTCCAGAAACACCCATACAGACATAGCCAGAAATAGAGAAACACTCATACAGACATAGCCAGAAATAATGTTTTAGCAACTATCTGAACCTCCTTTATCCTAGTCTAGTTGATATATAAAGTTAACCATCATAATTACTATTAAAACACTCACAAAGATGTAAGAGAAAATAGACATTAATATTGAAAGCAGTGCCAAAGAATGAGTCACTATAACAGAATGTTCAGTTCATCAGGCAAAAATAAAAAAAAAAGAAAGAAAGAAAAATTAAAGTCATTATGTACCTAATAACCTAGATTCAAAAACTGAAAAATCAACCAATCCATTGTCATATTTGTACATTTTACCATCCTCATTCTTGACATATACAGATATAGAACTCTGTACACAACAACTATGGATTCCCACAGTATCTTCAAATTTATTTTTGAAACATTTATAAAAACCAAGCAGATATAAGAATAACAACAGCAACAAAAAAGGCTTAAAATTTTTCAAATAACATATATAATATAAAACATGGGGGGAGAGGATTCTTACAATCTGTATGTTATAATCTATACAACACAAATCATGTGAGAGAGTGGTAGAAATATAACTTTGTAAAAGTACTTTGAAAGTAATTTGATCAATTTGAAGATAAACATGTTTCATGACCCAACAATTCCCCTCCTAGGTATACTTTTATTTATATGTAGCAGAAAACTTGTATAGAAATGTTTATAGTATTATCTGTAATATCAAGAAAACTAGAAAGAACCCAAATATCAATTGGCAAATGAATGGAGTTCAGTATAGTTGCACAATGGGATACTATATAGCAGTGAAATAAATAACTCATAAAAATCCAAATGTATGAATATCAGAAACATGTTGAGTGAATAAAGAAATATCAGAAAAATACATAGAGTATGACAAAGTTCATAAGAAGCAAAATAAAGCATTAAATTCTTTTAGGAGATATATATATTGAATAGAGATAGAAAAAGTTAAAATAATAAATATAAATTCCAGGTAAGAAATTTCTGGACTGGGGGTTCACGGGGGTTGTGATATAGGAAGTAAGTACAAGGACCTAGATCAGTATGGTGAATGCTCTATTTCTTAAGTTGAGTGTTGGTTTTTCTAGGGTTTGTTTAATTATTAATCTTTACATTTCATACTTGTCAAACATAAACTTTTATATACAAAATATTTCATAATTTTGACCAGAATGCAATATATGCAACTGCCACTTCGCACATAAAAAGATGTTCAATATCATTAGTCCTCAAGGAAATGCCAGCCCAAACCACAATGGGATACCACTTCACAACTATTTAGATGGTTATTATTTAAAAAAGAGAAAAAAAGGAAAGAAAGGAAGGGGAAAGAGCTAGTGTTGGTGAGGATGTGGAGACATTGGTACTTTCATGTATAGCTGGAGGGAATGTAAAATGTTGCAGTCCCTATGGAAAATAGTTTGGCAGTTCTTTAAAAAGTTAAACATAGAATTACCATATAATTTAGCAATTTTACTCCTAGGTATAGGTATACCTAAAAGAATTGAAAGCAGAGATTCAAACATAAAGTTGTATACCAATGTTCATAGCAGCTTTATTTACAATAGCCCAAAGGTGGAAACAACCTAAGTGTTCATGAACAGAAGTATGAATAAACAAAATGTGATATATACAATGGGATATTATTCAGTCATAAAAAGGAATAAACTTCCAATATATGTTATAACATAGATGAACTTGAAAACATGCTAAGTGAAATAAGCCAGACAAAGAAGGACAAATATTACATGGAGTCAACTTATATGAGTGCCTAGAATAGGCAAATTCACAGAGACAGAAAGTAAATAAGTAAACAGGAACTAAGGGAAGGAGGAAATGGGGCATTATTGTTTAATGGGTACAGAGTTTCTGGGTTAATGAAAAAGTTGTCAACATGGATGGCACTTATGGTTGCACAACATAGTAAATGTACTAAACACCACTGAATTGTACACTCAAAATTAGTTTAAATGGTAAATTTTAGGGGTGCCTGGGTGGCAGGCAGTCGGTTGAGTGTCCGACTTCAGCTCGGGTCATGATCTCAAAGTCTGTGAGATCTCAAAGTCTGTGAGTTCGAGCCCCGCGTCGGGCTCTGTGCTGACAGCTCAGAGCCCAGGGCCTGTTTCAGATTCTGTGTCTCCCTCTCTCTCTGACCCTCCCCCATTCATGCTCTGTCTCTCTCTGTCTCAAAAATAAATAAACGTTAAAAAAAATTAAAAAAAAAATAAATGGTAAATTTTATGTTATATATATTTAAACACAATGAAAGATTCTTCATAAAAAAAAAGAATTATTCAGATCCGAAATATTGACAAGGAACAATCTCTCAGACATATTAAGTTAAAAAAAAGCAACATGTGGGATGGTGTATATAGACAATTGTACCACTCTTAGAGAAAAAAGTGGGAGCTTCCTACACACATCTGCACATATATGCACACAAAGATATGTATACAGAGAGATTTTCTGGAAAGACACCCAAGAAACTGATAACTATGGTTTTCTATGAAGTGAGAGATAGAGTGGAAGAGTGATTTACATTAGATTTTTAATTTACTTACCACATATGCATCATCCTATTAAAAATAAAATAGATTTGAAAATAGAGACTTTTAGTCAATAGAATAATAGGTATTTTGGAAAAATTAAACTTTTAGAAATGCACATGATTGATTGGATAGGTAAAAACCAGAGTTACAATACTATTTGATTATTTTACTATTGTAAACATGTGACAGTTGGCATCTAAACAAAAACTCTGTCATTGGAAAGGAAATTGAGAAATGTCGTAAATATTGATTTAATAGGTATAAAGGATAAAGAATAAATGAAAATACAGAGATAAATTTCAGGGTCTGGTTGACTAAGAAATTGATTGACAATCCCTTAATTATGATGAATAAATAATAAAGAAAATTCTCTGCATGTATAGATTCATTCCTCAAACATTTATCAAGCAACATTGTTGTGCTTCCAGACATCGGGCCAGCACTGGAACACAGAGTTGAGCAAACACATCTCCTACTATGGAGACACAGTTTTGTAGGGAAGACAAATGTGACTAGAAAATTACAGTGTAATAAAATAAATGCTGTGATGTCTTACCAATCAATGTAGAGAGAACACAGAGTAAGGGGGAATGATAAGAGCTTTCAAAGAGGGGTTACAGTCTGAACACCAATCTGAGGGAGGATCTAGAACCACCCTAGACAAGGACAGAACTATCAAGTGTACGAAATGGGTTTGGCGTTTTTCAGAAGTGATGAGAACTTCATGGGTCTGGAGAGCAGAGTGTCATGTGGATAAGAGTGTAGGGAAGTGTTAAGTCTCCCAGATCCCCAAAACCAACACATGCAAAATGATAGTTATCCATGAGTTATCCACAAAAACCTGCTGCTCTTGATGACTCAATAATTTGGTTTTAGGCATCACAGTCCTAAGCATATTCACTTGTGATTTATAGTTTTGATTATTTTGTGTTCTATGCCTTGCCAGCTTCCTCCCTAAGTTATATATATACATATACATTTTCTTCCCTGAGGCCTTAAAGTCCTACTTGTTAAGTGTTAAGCTTGGGGAAAGGAGGAGGTGATGAGTAAGAATAATCATGATTCTGTCTTTATGCTTCCAAGCAGGCTGAGGAAGAGGGAGGTTTTAGAGAAGATGGTGGGGACTTTTCAAAAATACATCCTTGAAGACCTCAGTCTTTCATAAGTTCTTATTAAGAGCTGTTGGGGGTGCTTGTCCAGGCACCCAACTACAGTGGTGAGAATGTCTGTGGAGTTCTCAGGCTGCTACCTCAGTGACAAGGCTGCAAAATGACATTACTCAAGTAATGAAATCAATACTCAGGTGAGGCATCAGTAAGTGATTGAGAGAATTAACAGAGACATAGGAAAATACACTCGGTAGATGATCGCTTTGTGCAGCAAAAGTATTTTATTGTATCTGACATGAAAATGTTAATTTCCACAATTCTCAGCCTTCTTTTTTCCCCTCTCACCCTCTTCTTTTCTTTCTCTGTAGGGCAAACAGCATGCACTGACACACAATAGAAATCAGCAAACAGATTTATGACAAAGACCTAGTTGTTATAAGTACTGTCTTATGGGTGATAACAATAAAAATAATATTGATAATGGATAATATTTGAGAATGTACGGTGTTCTAAGTGTTTATTATGGTTTGGTTTGCTTTGGTTTTGCTTCACTACAAACCTTCAAGGTAAGTATCATTGTTACACCTATTTTTAGAGATGAGAAAACTGAGACATGGAAAGGTTGAATAAATTGCCCATGGTCACACAGCTAATAATGACAGAGCTGGGATTTGAACTAGAACAGTCTGGCCTGAACTGTTAAATGTGACACTATGAAACTCTTGAGTGACATCTGTTACTCTGAGCTAGCAAAGGAAACATGGGTATAGCCTCAAGAACCTTATTACAGAGAATTTTAACTGGTAAACAAATTTGTAGCGATGGGATCATACAGAGTCTATTACAATGGCCAAGATATTTATCTCCTAGATTGACCATTGAGATACTAGCTTTCAATATTCTTTCATAACTTTATAAATTAATTGCCTATACACATAAAATCTCTGAAGTTAAGACTTTTTTATGAGGATCTTGGATATGCTACATTTTTATAATTAGAATTGAAATATACTAAGTATTTTTATAAAGAAACAGAAAATAAAATTTGGAAACAAATAATTCCCATGTTTTTGCTTATAAGACTCTATAAGTTATATTATGTCTTATCAAACCATAATACCATAAAACCATAGAAACCAAAATTGAAAAATCTTAGCTCTCCTTTTGCTTATCCTTTCTGCAATTGCTGTCATTATTTTTGGTTAATGGTCGAAAGGCAGCAGTAATCTCAGACTTTTAAATTTGTGGAAATCTGGGAAATAACTGCATACATTTACAAATGATACATTTTAATCTTTTCACACTTTTCTTCTCAGTATTTTTTTCTTTTCAAAAGGCCTTTATCCCTTTATGTTAGCTTGTTAGACACGAAGGTCTTTCAGTGTTTCAAAAATGCCACATGTCATGACGACATTTTATAAATGGCACATTTGCTCCCGTGACTGCATTTAGCAAAATACCCTCTTAGTGCAGTTCATGATTCTCACCAACGCTGACTGAGAAAGGGATGCTGTCATCAAAAGGTATTCATTATATTTCAAGAAGGCAATATTAAGTCAAAGGAAGGAGACCCATTTCATGACAATTTACACAAAGGAGAATGTCCTTGGAGATGGATGGCAGAGATTTGTAAAATGTATGCTATAATTAAAATTGTAACCATGGGTTCATGATTTTCTACAGATACTACAAGCTACATTAATTGACTAGGTGGAATTTCAAATTAGCAAAGTACTATAATCAAGATGAGGAGGGTTATAATTAAATGTGCTTGCTGGTAAGGGTCACCAAGTGAGACAAAAGTAGATTCTATTGGCTGCTGCTGTCCTTCAAATGATTTAGAGCAAAATTATGATGTAGCAACTTAAGCTAAAATATTGTCTTTAGTGATTTATTAGTTCAGAATCATAAAGGCATAAGGTGTGATGAACATAGGTAAATGTGTAACATATGAAATTTAAACCACTCTTAAAAGGAGAAACACAGTGGAGAATTTTTTATATATGTAAACATATAAAATCTAACACATAATTCCCTATGATATATATTTTATAAAATATGTTTGTCATTAGTATACATATTTATATTAAAATATATATAATATTAAAAGAAAAATTTTGTTCTATATATACTTAAATCCTAACCCACTGCTCCACTGGGAATATCGATGAATGAAAAATGTCAGTGTTCATGAGGATAAGTACTCTTCCTTCTGTCACTTTATTTGTTTTTTTTTTTTTCTTCCCTTTTAGTAAGAGGAGAGTATGTTGGAGAAAAGCCAAAATGTTCAGAGCTATTCTCACTATTTAATAGCTTTAAAGCTCCAAGTTGCAAGCAAATCTTTTCAAGAGCCTTCGGCTGAACTCATAATAGATGTTGATTCAAAGGAAGTGACAAAAGCTTGCCTAGTTGCCAAAAGTGTTTTTGTGGAAAACATGAAGAAAGCAAAGGAGGTGGAGAGTAAAATAGTATTCTCTATTCCAAGGCTAAATACAGGTAACCTTTGAACAGCATGGGGGTTAGAGGCACCATGCCCCTTCCCCAGTAAAAAACCCACGTATAATTTTTGACTCTCCAAAAACTTAACTAATACCCTACTGTTAACTTGAAGCCTCACCAATAGCATAAACAGTCAATTAACACATATTTTGTGTGTTAGATGTATCATACACTGTGTTCTTACAATAAAGTAAGCTAGAGAAAAAAAATGTTATTAAGAAAAGTGTAAGGAGGAGAAAATACATTTAGAGTACTGGGCTATATTTATCAAAAATATCTGCATATAAGTGGACCTTCACGATTCAAACCCACGTTGTTGGGTGAACTGTAGTCACAATTTTAAGTCCAAGAGGAAAGATTTATGAAATGTTTTTCTTTTTTATAGCTTCCTCCCTTCCTCAAAACAACTTAAATGCATTTTAAATGTTGTCTTCGTCTTAATTCAGCACTTTTTGCAATTCCTTTATATTTTCTGCCTCTCTCATCTACTAGAAAGTAAATTACATGAAGGTTTGGATGATCTTACCTTGCTCACTGTGGAACTGGATGTAGATAGCAAGTCCTTGTATTAGAAGACTGTTCCCCTTCATGTCTGTTCAGCCTCACCTGTATTCCAGCCACAGGGGTCAATCAGCTTTCCCATCTGCAATTTGACAAGGCCTCACATTGGCCAGTACCACACACCCTCCTGACTCAGGACTTCCCTGCACCAAGAATGCAGCTGGAGGCGCTGGCCTCCATCTTGGAGGAAACTCTTGGATGAATTAGAAGAACCCTCACAAGAGGGAGGACTTGAGGGCTTCAAGGAGTGGACCTTACCCAAAACTTTTCTGTACCACTTTTTATCCATTCAGTTCTACCTCTTGTTCCAGCCCCTGTTCCATTCAAGAACCAAAATGATGAAGGTTTAACTTGCCAGTACTCACCTAGATCAGTACTACATATTTTGCCATTCCTACATGAAGGCCTTTCTAATGCTACAGTATGACTTCCCCAGGTGAACCCACTCAACCTAGCAGAAGCTACTGATGCACAAGCCAGAAGTGTGAGTTATTTAAATTTTTTTTAATTTATAAATTTTTATTTATTTTTGAGAGAGAGACAGAATGAGTGGGGGAGGGGGCAGAGAGAGAGAGGGAGACACAGAAGTAGGCTCCAAAGTAGGCTCCAGGCTGTGAGCGGTCAGCACAGAGCCCAGTGTGGGGCTCGAACTCACGAGCTGTGAGATCATGACCTGAGCTGAAATCGGATGCTTAACTGACTGAGCCACCCAGGCACCCCAGAAGTGTGAGTTACTTGAACCTGTGGGGTAACTGCTGGCCAATGGAAGGCAGAATTCCATAGATAAATGTGTCTTCCTTTCATCCCTGGAGTGTAGAGTCCTGAGAAATATACATAAGTTTCCTCAAATTATCCCAGAGGGTTAAGCATTGGTTACCAGCAATGAGAGCCACCTTGATAATGCTCTCTTATTTTACTCCACTAATTCCTCATTTCTGCCTTCCAACTGGGCTCACTTCTAAATAAATTACTGAATGCATACTTTCATCTCAGATTCTGACTTGGGGCCAACCCAGGTTAGGAAAGAGATCAACATATATTCTTTGAATGAACAAACAAACAAGTAAATATTGGTAATTCTGCACCTTCCCTATTCAGTTCTTCTTCTTTTCTTTTCCTTTTTTTTTTTTTTTTTACTTTCTCTTCTCAACCTTAAATGTTGGTACTATCCAGACTTTGAACTTTCATTCTCTTTCCTTTTATGCAAATAAAATTCCCCTGAGGAGTCCCAATACACATCAAGGCTATGGCTAATCTCCATTCTGACAATTAGCTCTTGCCAGGTTCAGAAACTCCAGAACTGTGCATGTGTCAGTGTGCACATCAGCATAGAGTGAATGTTGTAACTCTGTAGAGTATTCCCTACTGTTTTTCCACTTGAATACCCCATAACCATTTTAAACTCAATATATCCAAAGAAGAAATCATTGTCTTTCTCCTAAAATCTACCCCTTTTCTGGGTTTCTATCCACTCAAACCCACAAGTCAGAAGTTGGAATCTTTTTTTGATTCTGATCCATCACTACCATAACCAATTAGATACAAAATCCTATATACTAAGATATTTAAGAAGTCCATTCTATCTCTTAAATATAATGTAAATTTCTCCCCAATTAACATTTCACTACTTCCTTAAATTGAATGCTTATACTGCTACAACAACATCATAACCAGTTTCTCCAATTTCATTCTCACACCTGTATTTTGAAGATGTAGTGATTTTCCTAAAATTCTTGTAATTTCCTTGTTTTAACTTCTTAGCAGTATCTCATGGCCTTTAGCTTAAAGGTGAAATTTCTTAACAAAGGTCCTTTATCATATAGGTCTTCCCTATTTCTCTCATTCTTTATCTTGTCCCTACACATACATTTTGTATCAATCATACAGAGCTCCCGAACAAGCCATGTTCTTTTCTACCTCTGTGTCTTTATACATCAGGGGTGCTTTTTCTAGAACAGCTTTTTTTTCTCTTGTCCACCCATCTGATTATCTGTCATCATTCAAAAAGCAACTCCAGTCTTACTTCCTCTTAAAAATAAAATAAAATCTTTAAAAATAAAATCTTTCACCAATTTACCTCACATCTTCTCAATACCAAGGCTTAATTAAATATTATTCCTTTAAAATTTTTTTAAGCTTATTTATTTATTTTGAGAGAGAGAGAGAGAGACAGTGCAAGTGGGCAAGGGGCAGAGAGATTGGGAGAGAAAAAGACTCCCAAGCGGGCTCCTCACTGCCAGCGCAGAGCCCAATGCAGGGCTCAAACTCATGAAGCTGCGAGGTCATGACCTGAGTGGAAACCAAGAGTTGGATGCTTAACCAACTGAGCCACCCAGGCACCCCTGGATGTAACTCCTTATCACACTATTTTTTTAGTTCTTTACCATTCAATCTCTTCTTCTCTGATAGCATTATTTTAAGTATATTAGCTATTGATTTTCTTAATTTTCTTTTACACAATATGCATCTTTAGGTTAGGAACTTAACAACTTTATATTTTTGAGATACATTGGAGTGTCTGAATATAACTCCTCAATTAATGCTGCCAAATAATATAATCAATATCAATAGAGACTATTCATTGTGTAATAACATTTTCAAAAGTATACTCTAAGAAAGGCATTATTTCCCACCATTTTTTGGAAAAGAAAAATTAAATTTAGAGAAAGTGAGAGACTCCTTCAAGTACACAGCTAGGCAATAGAAAATAGCAAAATTTTGCAAACCTTTGTCCCTATCATTATAAGGCCCATATCCTTACTCTATGCCACATCATCCTCCAAGGCCCAAATCAATTGTGTATGGAGAAGAAAGAGTCAGTATTATGAGAGGTAACTGAAGAAAAAAGAAAATCCAAGTCAAGCTACCACAAATATCTTTTTATTTCTACTCATATTTTTGTTGTTACTTTCCTGCTAGTTTATATTATTTAGACGAGAAAATAGATTCCTACTTCTTTTAACAAGCCACCTTAAGAGCAGAATCTTCTACTGACAAAACCAAAAATTCATCAAGTCCTACTTTGCCTTAGTTATTTTCTTCCAAACTTGGGATGATCAATAAATGACTTGACTTGAAAAGCAACTATTTCCTTTTCATATCCGCTATTCTTCATATTTGACAAATCAAAAAGAAATGAATCAAACAATTTGTTAAACATCAAAGAAAACAGGATCTTATACAAATAAAAACAAAGACACATTTTTAACATTAGATCTTTTTTGTCAAATGGGTTAATGTAAGAAGAATAGCTATTTTTTTCCTATTATTTTATTTTAGAGCAAGAGTTTTGTTTTAGGCCAAAAGTGCTATTTGTTTTTGACACTCTTTTGTCTCCTCTTGTTTTCCAGATATATAGACATTTAAAGCCCTTTGTCAGGCAATGCAAACAGTGAAGACATTCACCAAAACAAAATGAAAAGGAATAATGTGACATTTATTTCCCTACTCTATAGATTTGCTTAGAATTATACTGTGGGGAAAAAATTCTTAACGTATATATTATATTCTAGATGAAGATATGCATTCTGAAATGTTTAAGGATGAAGTGTACTGATAAAGTGAATTGCCTTGAAAGCATAAAAAATTATTTGATATATTTATGGAGGATGAATAAGATGACTGGATATTTGATAAATAATTATAGCAAAATATTAATTATAGAATCTAGATTACAGGTATCCACTGAATAATCCTTTCAGTTTTTGTCTGTATTTTGGATAAAATTTGTTTAAAACTGTGAAAAAAATCAATGGAAAAATATAATTGACCCTATGCACAATCTCTGGACTTAAAGTCAGTTTTCAGAGCCAGAACTCATTGGCTGAAAGAAAATTCTGGGATTCTGTGAGAAAATATCATATTTAAAAACAACTTTTTTTTAATGTTTATTTTTGAGAGAGAGTGAAAGCAGGGGAAAGGAAGGGACGGAGGGAGACACAGAATCCAAAGCAGGCTCCAGACTCTGAGCTGTCAGCACAGAGCCTGACGTGGAGCTAGAACCCACAAACTGTGAGATCATGACCTGAGCCCAAGTCAGACGCCCAACCAACTGAGCCACCCAGGCACCCCAGGAAACATCATATTAAACTACGACAAGTATGTTCACTAGTAATTTCCCCATCCTTCTCTAAAGGGAACTACAGCCATTTTCTTCATTAACCTCCTATTGGTAGAAGAGAATTTCTCCAAATGTTGAAAGTTAGGTATATATCGATATATTGTCATTGATATTTGGAGGTCTAGGTTGCCATCTTCATCTCTCTAATAGAATATGTAAAGATGTTATCTAGGTAATAAATGTTCTCTTAGAGTAGGTTCACCTCACAGTTGTGGTCACACCCAGTAGTTATTTCTCATTCTCTAAATGTGTAATTGTATTAGACATAGTTGGTAGTTGGTAGAAGCCCCATATTAGTTCCTTGAACTGTGGTATAAGAGAAATAATAAGGAAAAGACCAAGTGGAAGCTACCGAAACTGCCCCTTTACCTCTGGCCAAGATAGTAAATATAATAAATCACGAGCAATAACATATTATCAAATGAATCAAAGAGATTAGTGCCACACTAAAGGCATAAACTATGATGGGGTATTGGTCTTCATCATATTCAACTCAATTCAAAAGTCTGGCCCCTACAAAAATTAAATAAATACAGAAAACTAGCTGACTAGGAGCCCACATTTCAGCTTCTGTGTCAGATATGGCATCTATGCTAGAGCAAATTAACGCAGCTCCAGTATGTATTATGTAGCCACTGATCTGCTGAATGCCTTCCTGTCCATCTTTACCAGTAAGGAGGATCAGAAACAGTTTATACTTATATAAGATAGACAACAGTATGCATGTATTATCTTACCCTTAAATTTTCCTGTTCTTCTCTGAAGTATAGTCCAGAGTGACTTGAGCCATATCAACATTCCACAGCTACTATATCTATGACATTATGTTAATTTGGTTAAAATGTAAATTGGCAGCTTAGGTAAGATAAATGTGCTCCAAAGGCTGAATAGCACAACCTGCAAAGACTCAAGGTCATGCCTCATCAGTGAAGTTTTCAATCATCCAGTAGTCTGTGATATGCTGTGTTATTCCTCCAAGGTAAAGGAGGAATTTTTGTAAGTATTTTTTAAATGTTTATTTATTTATTTTGAGAGGTGGGGGGAGAAGGGGAAAGGTGGAAAGAGAGAGAGAGAGAGAGAGAGAGAGAATCCAAAGTAGGCCCCACACTGTCAGAGCACAACCCAGCACTGGGCTTGAAGTAACAAACCATGAGATCATGACCTGAACAGAAATCAAGAGTCAAATGCTTAACTGACTGAGTCACCCAGGTGCCCCGGGAGGAATTTTTTTGTATCTCAGATTTTCCAGCACAAAGGGAGACATATAATATCTGGTTTACATTTTCAGACTTTGAAAATAGCAGCTTCTGAAAACAGAGGAACAGTACTCTGACCTATTTATTGAATGACAAAGAAGCCTAGCTTCGACTGGAGCCCAGAAGAGGAAAGATCCCTCAGTAGTTTCAGGGTGTGATTCAAGTAGGTCTGTCCCTTGAAATAACCAGGATAAGAAAAGAATACATGTGGTGTTTATAGTAAGACCAAGTATCAGAAGATTCTGAGGGTTCTGAAGAAGTGCTATGTTATCTAGAGCACAGAAAGGATAGAGTCTTCAAAAAAAATGGTATTGGAAAAACTGGATAGTTGTAAAATAATGAAATTGGGCCTCTGACCCACACCATAGATAAAAACCAATTCAAAATAAACTAAAGACTTAAAATGTACAACATGAAATCATGAAACTACTATAAGAAACATGAGCAAAAAGCTTCATGACATAGGTCCCAGTAATGGTTTCATGGATGTGACATGAAAAGCACAGGCAAAAAGAGCAAAAGTAGATGAGCTGGACCAACTGAAACTAAAAATATTCTGCTCAGTAAAGGAAACAATTGACAAAATGAAAAAGCAACCTGTAGATGGGGAGAAAATATCTTCAAACTACATATCTGATAAAAGAGTAGTATCTATAATATATAAAGAATTTCTACAACCCAACAGCAAAAAACAATTCAATTTAAAAATGGGCAAAGGATTTTAATAGACCTTTCTTCAAAGAAGACATACAAATGGCCAACAGGTATATGAAAGGATGCTCAACATCACTAATTATCACAGAAACACAAATCAAAACCACAATGAACTATTACTTCACACCTGTGAGGATGACTATTATAAACACACACACACACACACACACACACACACACACACACACACACACACAATCAATTTTTGAGAGGATGTGGAGAAATTGGAACCATTGTACACTGTTGGTAGTCATTCAGGCATTATGGAAAAAACTAGCGATGTTTCTCAAAAAATTAAAAATAGAACTACCAGATGATCCTGCAATCCCACTTTGGAATATTTGTCCAAAAGAGTTGAAATCAGGACCTCAAAGCTATATTAGCATTCATATGTTCGTTACTGCAACATAATAGCCAAGATATGAAAACTTAAATGTCATTCAACAGATGAATGGATAAAAAAATTGTGGTATATATGTACAATGGCATACTATACTACTCAGGCTTTAAAAAAGAAGGAAATTCTGCATTATCTGACAATATGGATGAACCTTAAGGACATTATGCTAAGTGATTTAAGTCACAGAAAGACAAATACTGCATAATATCACTTAATATCAAGTATCTAAAATAGTCAAATTCATAGAATCACAACGAGTAGAATGGTGGCTGTGAGGGGCTGGGAGGGAAGCGGAGGAGAAATTAGTAGTTCTAATCAATGAGCATTACTTTCAGTTAAGCAAGATGAACAAGATCTAGAGATCTACTTTACAACAGTATACTTATAGTCAACAATAATGTATACTGAAAAATTTGTAAAGAGGTTAGATTTATGTTGTGTTTTTATTATAGTAAAATAAAATTAAAAAAAAATTATCCGATAGGGGCGCCTGGGTGGCTCAGTCAGTTGAGCATCTGACTTCAGCTCAGGCCATGATCTCACTGCTTGTGAGTTCGAGCCCTGTGTCGGGCTCTGGGCTGACAGCTCAGAGCCTGGAGCCTGTTTCCATTTCTGTGTCTCCCTCTCTCTCTGCCCCTCTCCTGTTCACGCTCTATCTCTTTCTCTCAAAAATAAACAAACTTTAAAAAAATTTTTTAAAAATTATCAGATAAATGGCTGTTAAATGGGTTTAATCCCACATTTGCCTAATTTTAAATTCTATGCCCTTTCCATTAAAAATACTGCTCCCCTGAAAATTATTTTGATTGCAGAAGAGTCTTACCAAAATCTGATCTGCATGGGGATATGTAAATTGTAGAAAATATTGAAAGAGATAACATGAGTTTGGCCATGGATTTATCTCACTATCTTCAACATACGAAAATATATCCAGTGTACAAGAGCTTCGCCTTCCCTAGGGAAGATTTATTGTTGTTACTGTTTTGCTTTGTGTTTTAATTTTATGATATAGAAGTATTTTGTCAAGTCTTAACAATTCCTGGACATTTTTTCCTTTAAAACTACCAAATTTCATAATTTTTTATTTGCTATGAAATCATTAAGGCCTATAATTTTGTTTACTCAGCAGGAAGGGGTACCCTAGACAAAGGAAATGCATGCTTTAGTCATTAATCATTACATATTTTACTATAAATGAAGAATTAGGATTCTATGTTAGTCATTGTTGTCTCATAAATTTATTTTATGAATGAGATTTTGAAGGCCTTTTTAATAATTTCTCAACCTATAACACAGAGGACCAGCAACTGAGTGACAGAGGTACCATATAAACCAAACCTCCCTGCAGGTGTTTGCTATGAATTCTTTAACTTTCACTAATTCAAGTTGAATCTTATTTCATTGATGATCCACTTAATTACCTCAATTGATAGGCATATAATTCTTCCCCCCAAAAATCAGTGTTTGGTAACTGGTGGTAATCAAGTATAATTCATGACTCTATTAAAGTGGGAGTGACTAAAATGAGACAAATCAGAAACATTAATCAATAAGGCTAATGTATTTCAGACCACCAACTAAGACTTTCAATATGTATTCAAATCAATGGAAAAGTAGTATAAAGAGTTTTGTTATAAAATTCTTTACTATTGAAATACTGTGATTAGTAAAATCAAAGAAGATAGAGTGAATGGGACTGAAAAGTCACAGTCTGTTAGCAAACCCACTAAAAAAAATTCAAGTTTAAGGCTTATATTTACTCTTAATTGATGTGAAAGCACAGATAAAATCATGGGCAGGGTCAGACTCATCAAAATGACTGGTGTTCTGAAATTTCCAGGACCCCAAATGACAGGGAAAATCACAGGACATCTGGAGTGCCACATAATCATTAGCTTTATGATCTTGGTTGTAGCTCTACCTCTCTGAGGGTCAGTTTTTAAATCTCTAAATGGGGATAGAGTACTTATCTCTCAGGGATTTTTAAGGATTAAAGAAGATCATCCGTATGTCTATTGTGACAGAGTTACATTTCGCCCTAGCACACAGCTAAATTCTATTTTCCAGCCTCCCCTACAGTTAGGTAGGGCCAAAGGATTAAATTCGGAGCAATGGGGTGTTGGTGGAAATGATGTGTGCCATTTCCAATAGCAGTTCCTAAAATGTCCTCTACAATCCAAATTCTGTCTCCCATGTGCTGGCTAGATGACCTCAGGACATTAAAGAGAACGGAGTATTTATCAGACTTGACACCTAAATTAATGGACTTCCAGAAGACCCTCATTAGACAATGAAGTGAACATAAATTAAATATGATTATGGCTCTGGTTGTACAGAAGTTAGTTAAGACTGACAAATACTACAGAGATGCTGCACTGTTGTTGTTTTCTTTTTCCATTATTAACTAGTCACATAAAGGTAAAGGGAAATCTATCTGACAACACAAATGCCATTTGATCTGGTTTAATTAATTTATCATTTAATAAGATTAATTGAACCCATATGTGCCCAAAATGGCTCTAGAAATTAGGAATAGAATGGTAAATTCAACATAGTCCATACTCTTATATAGCAAATATTCTATTGAGTGAAACAATAAACAGGCAAATTTACACACACACACACACACACACACACACACACATTATATACATAATATGTATTATTTATAAGTTATATGAAGAAAAATATAATTGTATAAGAGAATATAGTATGATAGGGGACTATTTTAACAAGGCATTCTGGGAAGTTTCTTTGGGATATGAACTGAAGTATGAATGTAGAGAATAAACCACTCCAAGAAGAAGAAATTGCAGATGCAAAGGCCTGGATGGAAATATGCTTGGCAAGTTTGAGAAGTCTCAGGGAAGTAAAACTAGAGACCAGAGAGTAAGAGCTAGAGTGGTAGGAAGTGAAGCCACAGACTTATTTATCATTTATATGTATCATAACATGTATATTGATAATATATATAATGTATATATTTATACCATATAATATATATAGTTATAATATATACAGATAATAATATATGCAGATAGATCCATTTGTAATATATATGTCCAATATCCTATATATGTACATATGTATGTGTGTGTGTGTGTGTATCCAGATCACTTAACAACAAGGTCATAACAGGGATTTGGGTTTTTTTAAGTTTATTTGTTTTGAGAGAGAGAGCACAAGCATGGGAGAGACAGAGAGAGAGGGAGAAAGAGAGAATCCCAAGCAGGCTCCACATTGTCAGCACAGAGCCTAATGCGGGGCTCGAACTCACAAACTGTGAGGTCATGACCTGAGCCGAAACCAAGAATCAGACGCTTAACCAACTGAGCCACTCAGGTACCCCGGGTTTTTGTGTGAAACCTGATGGAACTATGTAAGAGTTAAGACAGGAGATAATATGGCTTACCATTTTAAAAAGTAACTAGCAACTTTGACTACTGTGCAGAGAACAGACTGTAGAGTGCAAGAGTGGAACCATGAAGAACTGTCAGGAGGCCACTGAGATAATGCACATGAGAAGGGATGCTGCCCGTGAATAGTGTGTTGGTGGTATAGGTGGTGTGAAGTGAAGGGCTTGTAATTCATTGCAGATTGCTGGTGTGTTGAAAAGATGTCAAGTGTGGCTCCAAGGTGCGATGCGTGAAATGGAGTCAAAACTGGTGCCATTTGTTGAGAAGGAATATACCATGAAAAAGATGATTTTGGAGTGGTCACAGGGAAGAATCAAGGATTTGGTACATATTAAGTTTTACCAGTAAAACGTCTATTGTTTACTCTTATACCCCAATTGTCTTAAGAAAATAAAGGAAGTTTGAAAAAATTAGGCTGCTCCAAAGATCTTTCCCCAGTGGCACTATGGGCATCCAGGAGAAGACCTACTTTTATCACTATAGCAGCTTTGAAGGAGGCCAGGACGTGAGTTCCTGTATTGGATACCTCCTATACCCTACCTCACCTCTTCTCGGCCCAATTTATTCCAACCTTTGCTTCTGCAACTAGCTTTGTGTACTGTGACCTGATGGTTATCAGCACCTCTCTCATGTCCAGCTGTATTGCTCTGGGTTTCCCTGAGGTTTCAGTGAGGGACTGATATGAATGGATCTGGATGTATAAAGAAGCTAACACTCCATGGGACAACACACAAACAAAAAAGGATGAGAACTGGTAGATAAATGTTTCCTCCTTCATCCAGGTGGGAAATTCTGAGGCTCTTTCTAGCAGTTCCCTAGAACTTTGTGGCAGGACCAAACTCCAAGAACCAGTACCAGTAACCTATTTATACGCCTGGCCTTTTTTCTTTCTCTATTGTACTATCTCCAGTCCCTTAGTCGATCTCCCTGGGATCATTTTCCAAATAAACCATCTCATGTGAAAAAAAAAAAAAAAAAGCAAATCTTCTGTATGGGATGCTGGAATGAGATCACTCACTCATCACATAAAAGAGGAAGGTCTCAGGATGTAATAATTTGTTTCATTAACTGTCTGCTATTGTGTCTTTTTCAGGAATTGTTGTCAGATACTACTCTAAAAGCTTTGTGATGGACTGAACTCGAGTGTAACCTCGTGGTGCTAAATATGAACAGAATCAAGAGACTCTTATACCTTCCCTCACATCTTCCTGGCTGCCCTGCTTTCATTCCAGCCATTCTGGGGCAACCAGCACAGAGCAGATACAACCTGACAGCGCCTTGACCCAGCTACACCTCCTGCCTCTTGCTTTCTCACTCAGACCTCTCTAACTAAACCTTGAAGGACTCCATGCAGTAGTGGTCTGAGACTTCAGATGATCAGATCTGCCAGATTCTGTGTAAAATAGAATCAGGAAGAGCTAAATGGTGTCCTGAGGCTCATTCCTGGTTAATTGAGTAATTGATTTTGAAATGCAATTTGATGTTGATACACAATAATTTCAGCACCCAGGTGCTTTTTCAGCAACAATTTCAGCTAATCAGAAACTATTTTAGTTAAAACTAATGTTTTCCATATTTTGAGCCAATGATGGAGTGGGAAGTGTTAAAGGAATATAGCTTAACTAAAGACCATTATGCTTTGCATATATAGATACTACTAGTTTTAAAAAAATTTTTAAATGTTTATTTATTTTTGAGAGACACGGAGCACAAGTGGGGGAGGGGGAGAGAGAGAGGGAGACACAGAATCCAAAGCAGGCTCGAGGTTCCAAGCTTTCAGCACAGAGCCTGACGCGGGGTTTAACCCCACAAACTGCGAGATCATGACCTGCACCATAGTTGGATGCTTAATCAACCAACCCCCCAAAAGCCCCAATACTACTAGTTTTAAATAGATATAGATGTCTAGAGTAATGAAATGCAAACTGATCTAAAAGAGTATCTGAATTCATAGTAGTGTTTGATGAGTATATATTTTCTCAATAAATGGGTACTAAATATACAACTACTATCACGGAGAAATGGTGCATAATTTTTTCTTAATGTTAAGAATGACTCATAATGCTCAGAAATATCAAGAGCTATTGTGCCAGAGGATGGAGTTTGCCAGAAATGTTACTCATGAATAATGTAAGGAGAAGTACAAATTGAAGATAACAGGCTAATTCTCCCTGTTAAAAATAATGTAACAGACTTATTTTCACTTCTTAGAGCATTTACTTTAGATAACTTGTAATTGTATTTACTTCCCCCCTCTTAAATTGTCTCTTTGAAAAATAGGACTTTTGACTGCTTTAGGACACAAGGCTGTGTTCCTCAAGGATCTGAGAACAGTCTCTTTGAAATATAAACATCGGAGATAATACTCCCATCTCCCAGTTTCTGTGGGAGGGTAGGAGTGTAATTTCAGTGCCCTTGCTTCGAGTTGCAAAACTACCTCCTACCATAAAGACATGAGAAATTTATTTTTCTTCTGGATAAAGTCAATTCGTTACCATAAGATGGTCACCCCAATTATGAGATGAATCTAGAATTAACTGTGTGACAAATGCTGCTGTCATGTCCTCTCACCTGAGCATTAGTTGTCATTTATCTTGAGAATGTAATGGGTCCTATCTGCTTAACTCTATAAAAGGGAGAGATTTCTGTCTTTGTAATATCTCAGTGAGTTGTTGCCTGTGATGTGCATCATATTCTCATGTTTATTCAATCATAAAACTGTTTTCTTGGCTGCCTTTGTGGAAAGGTTTTACAGGTTGGGAGATCTTGTTTTTAATTATATTTTCCCAATAGTAAAGAAGAAAATTACTCTTTCAATGGACCCAACATTTATCAGGCCAACACTGAAATGAGCAATTCAGCAGATTCCATTACAGACTATCTACCCTTTCTCCCTCATCCCTGAGGTATCTTAAACAAACCTGAACCCTATAATCGCTGCTCACATGTGTAATGGTAGCTCTGTGTTACCCATGGACCTTCCACCTCCTTTTCTGAATATAATGAGGCTGCTAAAAACATTTCCTCACATGATTACTCTTTAATTTTTCCTTCTTCAGACCTTTTTTGGTCATTGTCAGTTCTTCAGATTTCCCCCATTGAAAGCTGGCTTCAATCTGAGCATTCATCCGAAGCAGCTATGCTCAGCACCTGCTTGTCCCTTCTCATTATCTTTTACTGCAGTCCCAAATTACAGCCACTGTTCAGAAATTCTCACCCTCATGCGTCAGAAATAACGTCATTTCAGAGTTTTTCCTTTACTCCATTTTCAGATTAAGAATAATGTATACATTGAAAGAGATGCTATATGCTTGTAGTAGCATTTTTCTTTCAAGGATGGTAGAAGGTCCAAGGTAATTCCACTAGGCCTGGGGCAATCTTTTTGTATCAACAAGCCAGGACTACATTTCAGTTGGCAATTATCAGTGTGCCTACTGACTTAGTCTCCTGAGTTCTAGCCATCCTGTTTCCAAACTGTCACCAGTACTGTGGTATCCCAGGCGCAAAATGTCAGTAACACTGATAGAAGGATCTTACACAGCACACAGTATGGTAGGTGATGTTCATTAGCGATGTACTTATTTCCCAAATGTGATTCTCAGACTAAAGTAACACCCAGAACATCAGCTTGTTTAATTGGACTGTTCTGTTAGGCAGTGACTCAATCACAAAAGGAAGAAATAACATGTGCTCTTTCAGAATTCACTGACATCTCAGTCACACCATTCCACAGTGATTTAAATGGAGCTTACAGCTGTTTTGTGCTCAAAAAATATCTCTTAATTTTGATGGAAGTCCCTGTTGACAGTCTCATCAGGAACACTGCATACCCTTTTCTGCTATTAGCAACAATTTTAACAGAGTTACCCATCACATATGTCTTTTCACTTTAAGACAATACATCTAAAGTTATGGTTCCTCTTTTGCCTTTCCATAATACAGGAAAAAAATCCATACACAGATTACTACAACATTTTGAACTTTTTTATCAGTGATTCTTTGACTAGTGATAACAACTCCATGGCTCCTTATAATATACTCTGGTACAGAGCAAAGGAAAGCCATCATTTTCTTTTACCTGGAGATTTTTAGGGCAGCCATACACCAGGATGGATGATCAGGCTCTTAGCAATGATGCTACCCAATAAATATCTGGATTCACTGAACTGATTTGAAGTCAACACAACAAAACTGTTGTAAGAAATCATCCCTTGTGGAGAAATTAGAACTCTTGTGCAGTGTTGGTGGGAATGTAAAATGGTACAGCTGCATGGAAAACATTATAGAAGTTGCTCAAAATATTAAAAACAGAACCACCACATGACCCAACAATTCCACTTCTTGTTATTTATACAGAAAAACTGAAGAAAAAATATTGATATCTGCACTGCCATGTTTTTTGCAGTGTTGTTCACAATAGCCAAGTCGTGGAAGTAACCTAAGTGTCCACCTATAAATGAATGGATAAACAACATGTGGTGTATACATACAATGGGATATTGTTCAGCCATAAAATAGGGAAATCCTGTCATATGCTATAAGATGAATGAATCTTGAGGATGTTTTGTTAAGTGAAATAACCCAGTTATAGCGGGACAAGTACTCTGTGATTGTACTTATATGAGGTATCTAAAGGGGTTAAATTCATTGAAGCAGAAGGTAGAATGGTGTTGCCAAGAGCTGGGATGGAGGAGAAATGGGGGGTTGCTATTCAATGTGTATAAAGTTTCAGTTATGGAAGATGAAAAAGTTCTAGAGATCTGCTTTGCAACGTTGTTCTTATAATTAACAATATGGTGTTGTACACTTTAAATTTTTGGTGAGAGTGTAGAGCTCAAGTCATGTGTTTTTTACCACAATAGGAAGAGACGGAGGGATGAAAAAGGAAGGGAGGGAGGAAGGAAAGAGAGGGATAGAGAGAGAAAGGAAGGAACAAATGAATGAACAAAGGGAGGGAGAAAGACAGACTGGCTCATCTTTGTGGCCACTATAGTCAAAGCATAATTGTCAAAATGATGAGGTCTGAGTATGACCTCTAATCTCACACACAATACTGTAGCTACCAATGATAGCACATTTCTCACCTCTGTTCATGTTCTATGACCATCAGAGTGGTCATAAATGGCAACTCTCACACTAAATAAATATATTTAATGGTATACTTTAGTTGGTAAGTTTGTATGATCAACCCTGATATGTCCACATTTAATTGGACTTTGGTGTAACGTGATGACTCAATCATAAAGGGAAAAATAACATGGGGATTTTCATAGTGAACATAGCAGTTTCTATTAGCTGTTCTCAAGTCAGTTAAAATACATTCCTGTTAACTTGTACTAAGTTGGGGGTTTTTGTTTGTTTGTTTTTAATTTATAGGTTGATTTTTTTGGGAAAAAAAATCATTGATCTTCTCAAATGCCGTTGTGCATCGGTTGTACCAAAGTTTGGATTCTGGAATGGGTACTAGCCAAATACGGTGTTACTGTGGCTTCAGCTGAATATGAACTCATGTACGATCAACGCATATGTGATTATGTAGGAGGCCTTCATTCACAGTCATTTTAATGTCATTAATGATATGAATAAGATGCAATGGACACTGTGGTACATCACTGAGGCATTCATTCTTCCTGAAGCCAGGAGAACGGACTGATGAGGTTCATCGCTGAGTCCTTCCTTCCCCATGAGTTGGCCTCCCACTGAAGGAAACTGCCTTATCCAAGCTTTTACCCCCTCCCTGATCCTTCCCCAGAGATCCTGGTCTATGATGTATGTTATGTTGTTTTAGAATTATTATTTTTCCTATTTATGAACATTTTTAGACATATAGAAAGATTTAAAAAAAACATTACAGTAACACTGTATTGTAACACTATGTACCTATCACCTAGCTTCTACCATTTACATTTTACTATACTTGCTTTATCGGATATGTATCTATCCATCTTGGATTTATTATGAACATCTGAATATTTAATTTAAAATATTGGTAATCAATGTAAAGTGTAAGGTTGCAATGAAAACCTACCTCACCAAAACCAGGCTACATGTTATTAAGATATTTTAAACTACCTTATCTTGCACTTATTTAAGATGTTCAACTGAGATAGAATTAAAACCATCACATGTTCAAAGCCTACTTGAGCAAAGAAAGCAAGTTCATTACGTACTTTGCAGATATAGCAAAAACTAATGGTTGCTTGCAAAGTTCTCTTCTGCTGAAACCTGGGGAAGAAATCAAACCAATACATCATGAGATGTATTTCTTACATGCTACCTGATGGACAGACCCTCCTATCACTCCATCATTCCTCTCCAGGAGTACTTGTCAGTGAGAGACAGAAACCTGAGTGGCAGATAGAAACTCAAGAACAATTTCACTATCCTGAAAGCCAGTCATATTTTTCTATTGCCAAAATTTTCATCCCAGGTTTAAGGACACATTTTTCTCAAGAGGTTTTGTGAAGCAGACAATGACTGGAAAAATATTAGATATAAAAATATAAGTGAGATTCACAATTGCAAGACTGTTTCTGAAAATATTCAGGAAGTATCTTGTTCAGTGTTGATACAGAGCTTCAGTTTGTGGGGCCACATCATCAACATCGCTTTATCATCACCCTCTAGTCCAGAAGCCAAAGAGGTGGGAAACTTAGTTACAGTTTGGCAGGGGTATTGGGGGGTGGGTATTAATAACTTGGTCACATTATTACATCAGCTGTTCCCTAGATTGTAGGAGTTAAACAAAGGAAGTTGCTCCTCCACTAATCTCAGCTGAAAATGAAAGTCTATTTAGTCTAACATGCAATATAATTACCGTAGGAGAAAATATACCAGCCACCAATGCTGAAAAATACTTCTGCTCTATAATGTCAAGCTTCCAAATGCGATTACTAAAATTATAAAGAAAATCTCAAGAGCTAAACTTTATTTAGTAACATTTCAGATTTGTTTTGCATTTGACATGTTTTTCTATATTATGATACCCATCTTGGCCAACTGTTGATTTTAACATTTGAACATTCAACATTCAGTCAAAATGTGTATTCACTACATCTCCAGTGAACTTGATAGACTGTTTTTCCTTTAAGGTGCCAGATTTTTATGTTGTTGAAAAAAAAATATGTCCTATACTTTTATATTTTAAAATTATATAATGCTCTTAGAGAATTCTTTGCATTTCAGAATCTTCAAGTACCTTTAAAAAGCAGTATTAAATTCATTCTCACAATTATCTCTTTTGGAATTAGTGTAAGCTTCCATAAAATTAGAAAGAAAAAAACCCAGATTTTGTTTTATTATTTAGAATATATACATGGATTTCAGAGCTTGTACAGAGTGATTTTTGGTTTCAAAATTTTTACTAAAATAACGTGGTTCTACTTTTTGTGGACGGCATTATCTTATATAAAGTTCCATTTTTGTATTTTCTTAGTAAGACAAAAAGTCAAAAGTTAAATTTTGAATGTATGGCTTTACTAATTAAATATCTGATACTCATTAAGGGTGGTCAGAAGACAAGGAGTGAAATGCAGAGCCTGTGTGAAAGAAATGGAGCATCTATGCAGTGGGAAGGATGCTGTGAGAGCTGGGTGCACAATGAGCCCAGACTCACTCCCATATTAGGAGCAGGTGCACATTTGAGCAGTAGCTTATGTCCATTTTAAGGTTGTTATTATAAACAGCTGGACAAATATTTCACGAATCTCAGGAAATAAACTGGAAGAGAATGGTTGATAGGAATAAATAATACAGAGGGCAAAGGGTATTTGACTAAAGTATGGACATAAGGAAATTTGCCAGTTTAAACAGGAAACAGAAAGGAAAGGTCAAGCTTCCTGACATGAAGCAAGACTCTGTTTAACAAAATGAGGCTCATCTTCCAAGAGAAAATGGGATTAGTAGGTAAAGAGCTAGCAGATCTTAAGTGTAACTATTTTATTGACCCAGGAGGAGGTCACAACTTCTAACTACATTTGATAGCTAACTTTCAAAGGACTTGTTCATACTGAAGTTTGTAAAAATGGCTTAAAGAAAGTGTTTGCAGGGTGCCTGGGTGGCTCAGTCGGTTGAGTGTTCGACTTTGGCTCAGGTCATGATCTCGTGGTTGACAAGTTGGAGTCCTGCGTCGGGCTCTGTGCTGACAGCTCAGAGCCTGGAGCCTGTTTCAGATCCTCTGTCTCCCTCTCTCTCTGCCCTTCCCCCATTCATGCTCTGTCTCTCACTGTCTCAAAAATAAATATAAAACATTAAAAAATTTTTTAAAAAATAGTGTTTCATTTCATTATAATGTGGGTGCCCACACAGAGGATTCAGTATACAAAATGTCCTTTAGTTTTTAGTAGTTAATGAAAGGAAGACTACTCTTACCCTTGCAATAATGTAGATGTAACCTCTTCTCTAAGTATATTGGCTCTTTAACAATAATAATAATATGGACTTCTTTCTACTCTGTATAAAAGAAACCTGAACTTTTCTCTTTTTTTTAAATTTTTTTAACATGTATTCATTTTTGAAAGACAGAGAGAGGCAGAGTGAGAATGGGGGAGGAGCAGTGAGAGGGGGAGACACAGAATTCCAAGCAGGCTCCAGGCTCCAAGCTGTCAGCACAGAGCCCGATGCGGGGCTTGAACGCACAGACCGCAAGATCATGACTTGAGCTGACATCTGCCGCTTAACTGACTGAGCCACCCAGGTGCCCCACTTTTAATTTCTTATTAGGAACCAAACAAGCAAGTGGAATTCTTTGAGTTCTGTATTGTGGCACAATTACACTTTCTCTTAGTAGCTTTCTTGTACTGAATCTTGGCTCACAATTTGTTTTAGGAGAGGTAATGATTTCAGCTGAAGTTTCACCAATAACCTTGCTTAGCTACATGACTGGAGTGTGAAAAGGCGGGAGCATTTCTAGCAGCCCAGATATCAAATGTGGGTGTCACCTTGGTAGCACAAATCTCAAGGCATCGCTAAGACCCCAAGAGGAAAATCCTTCTCTGTGGGGAGTATTCACCATTGTCAGAGCAGATGTAATTAGGAATACTAAGAGTATTTAGTCCCAGAGATTTTGGCTTGCCTGAACAAAACACGTGTTAGCTTTTGTTGGTTCCACATTTTGCCAATTTTCTCACTTTGTTACAGCTATTTTAATTTTTTCACTTTTCAAATGCTATGCCTGCCTCTGCCACCACAAGTGAAGAAAAAAAATAAATACAATTCTCTTAAACGCTGATAGATCCAAGAACTGATGCACAGTTTAGACATTGCCTGCCCAAGAGGTATAATTTTGAAGATAGTGGCAAAACCTCTCCCAAAGCCCAACTTAGATCACTGCCGTATTGTTTGAAATTATATCCATTTAAGGCTTCATTGGATGGAAGAATTCAAACAGATCTTGTAGTATATGTCTGTCTTTCAGAAAGGAAATTGTGTGAACCTTTAATGTTCAATGACAAAACCTGTTCCAAGAAAGGTCAACATTTTTGTTTCAGATAAGCTGTTTATTTCCATGTTTGGAAAGAACTGAGCCAAAAAACAGAATGGAAAATGGAATGAATCCCTAGTCCTTCTTGTGATTTGGGTTTATTCCAAGTATTTTCTTATATTGCAAAATATCGGACATAGTAATATTCAAGTATGATCACATAAACACAGCATTCAGCAAAAATATTAGAAAATTATATGCCATTACAAAGAACCTTAATCTACTTCTTCAGTTCATTAATGAAGACCTGTGAAAGCTTTTAAATTCCTTTTATATGAATGCAACATAGAAATATAGGAATAGCAGTATTTATTACCCAGTGCCTACCTCTCCTCAGATATCTGTACACAAACACAGAACTTACAATTAGATTTACTTGCCAGTAAATTTATTCTATATATACCGGCCCAAAGACTGTGTGCCCTCAGTGCGTCTATACGTGTGTATGTTCACATGTTCCTATGTGTACATTTGCATGCCTGTGGAAAATTCTGCATCGAGAGTGGTACATATATCTACATTTCGTTATTTACTGAGTTACGCTGATAACTCTAGATGATCTATCAGAAGTAACTTTTGCTACTTCACAATCACACTTCACATCTTCTCTGTCATCCATCTGTGAAAAACCCAAAATGACTTAACGTCAACCTTGAGAAAAATTAAGAAATCATGTCATGATTAAACCAAGGATTTAAAATCTAGTTGGCATGCTCTGTTCAAACCTTTTTTTTTTTCTTTTTTCCTATTTAATTCACAAGGGGTTCTTCCCCTTAATGTGAAGTACTGTCTATGTATCTTCTGCTCAGCATAAAATAATTTGTTCTCTTACTCTGGGAATATGAGACTATGAGCAGTAAAGGAAGCCTGGATGAATGCTGGTTTGAATGTAAGCTCTGCCTCTATCAGCCATGGAAGCTTGGCCAATAACTTCTCTGTGTTTCAGTTTCCCTATCTCCAAAATGTGGAAAATGATATCTACCTCATAGTGTCGTATAAAGATGAAACGACAGAATATATGCATCTTGCTTAGCATAGTACCTGGGACACACTGGGAGGCAATATTAGCGTGGAGTGGCTAAGGGTACTCCCTTGGGAGCCAGACTCTGCCACTCCTAGCTCAGTGATTCAGGGCAAGTTACCTGATACTCTGTGCCACACTTTCCTCATCTGTAGTAGTGAGGGTATGATAATAACACCCAACATGCTGGTTGGATTAAACAAGACACTTAAAATACTTTTATAATAGTAGCTGTTAATACCATAGCAGTGGTTAATATTAATATATGTTATAAAAAGTGCAATTTTATTTTTATGAGGAAAAAGTATTTTATTTTATTTATTTTTATTTTTTTAAATTTTTTGTTTAACATTTATTTAGTACTGAGAGACAGACAGACAGAGCATGAACATGGCAGAGGCTGAGAGAGGGGGAGACACAGAATCTGAAGCAAGCTCCAGGATCTGAGCTGTCAGCTGACAGAGCCAGACATGGGGCTCGAACTCACGAACTGAGAGATCATGACCTGAGCTGAAGTCAGTAGATTAACCGACTGAGCTACCCAGGCCCCCCGGAAAAAGTATTTTATTTTTTTATTATTTTTTAATGCTTATTTTTGAGAGAGAGAGAGAGAGAGACAGAGTGCAAGCAGGGGAGGGGCAGAGAGAGAGAGAGAGACACAGACTCCGAAGCAGGCTCCAGGCTCCGAGCTGTCAGCACAGAGCCCGACGCGGGGCTCGAACTCACAAACTGCGAGATCATGACCTGAGTCGAAGTCAGAGGCCCAACTGACTGAGCCACCCAGGCGCCCCACCAGAAAAAGTATTTTAAAAAAATAGAAGCAAAAAAGCAAAATATCCGTTGGAAATGGCCTACGCTCCACGACTTTCACCTCACCGCCAGCCTTGCCTTCACAGATGGGGGACTGACCAAAGTTTAACCACCGTGGGAGAAAACAAGAGCTGCTGTGTGGCAGGCCCTGCTTCTCTCCCTGGTAGCTGCCTCCTAGAGATGCCTCTTTCAGAGCTTCTTCAAAGAAACAATAATGCAGACAAAAGGACTAGATTAGTTCTGCCCTGTGGGAAGGAGGGGCTTTCCTGCGTCTCAGTTTTCATCTTCGTTGTGGACCCATGTCAGCCTTTGCAGATCATTTTTAATCCAGTTCCAGGCTCGTCCTTTCTCCTGGTCTATGCCCCAAATTCCCCCAACCCAAGGCTGGCAGCCAGAATGCCTCACCTTGTAGTTGTTGCTCAGCCAAAGGTTTTCTGCCAAAATGAAAAACAACTAACTGCTACAGCCAGTGAGAATGTTCTTGACCACGTAACACCCTGCAGTCGGACAACGGAGGTCAGGCAATTCAGGTTTGGAAACTAAAGTTGCAACATGAGTACAAGTGAGTGATTTACACACAAAGGCAGGAGTCCCATTTGTAGACAAAAATTAAAAAAATTATATAATGAAACAATTGTCTGTAATGGAAGAATTAATTGAGATTTTTAATTCAGAAAAACCAGTTTTCTATGTACCATGTGATCAACACATGCACAGAAAATCTCCAGAAGGACATGCATATATCAACATGGTAACAGTAACTGTCTCTGGGTAGTAAAGACATAAATTATTTCCTCTAAATCTCTGTTTCTATATTTGTGAAAATGTGTGATTCTTTTATAACATAACATTAAAATTAAATTAGTATTAGAGATAGCCAGCCTCGAAGATGGTCCCCAATGATCCCCACCTCCTGGTATTGACACCCTTGTGCTATTCCTTCCTACATTGTACCATTGTTGGTCTGTGTGACCAATAGGATATGACAGAGGTGACGGTACATCACTCTCAAGATGAGGTTATAACAGATGCTGGCTTCTGTCTTGGGTTTTCTCTGCCCCCCTCCCCCGCCATCACTTGCTCTGAGGAAAGCCATTGCCATGTCATAAATACATGACCTACTTGGCAAGGAATGCCAACCTCCAGCTAACAGCCAGTAAGGAACTGAGGCCTGTTAACAACCCATGAATAAGCTTAGAAGTGGATCTTCCAGCCTCAGCAGAGCCAAGAGACATCTGCTGCTCCTATGGAAAGTTCTACAACTATGGAAAGCTGTAATCTCACAAGAGACCCTGAACCAGAACCAGCCAGGTTCTTCATGCTCTCAGATTCTTGAGCCTCAGAAACTAGGTGATAATGAATATTTGTTATTTTAAGCAGTTATATTTAGGGGTAATTTATTACTCAGAAACAGTTAACTAATTTTTTCTATAATATTGAAGATAAAGACAAATAAACTGATGGAAAAAAATGTATTTTTTCTTTAAGGTGGCTTGCACACTTTTCCAAGGAGGGGAGAGGGGGTTTAAGCATTATTAACCTTTATCCATAAAGACTTCCAAAGTGAAATATCTGATTGATATGAGGACTTCAGAACTCCTTCTTCAATTTTGTTCAGATCTGTGAAGAGGGAATATTTCCTAGCACACATTATATCTGGACTGATAGAAAACCTGAGGTAAAGTGAATCTAAGTGTGGGAAAGAACCCTTAAGGCTAAAGTAATTTTGTACCAACTTGGGAATTTTATAAAAATAGCCTATGGCTATAATTTTATTAAAAACTAGACTAAAGGAGCAAATCCAAATGGAAAGCATTGAGTTATTACTTTCCTGCTCTGACAGCACAAAGATATCATTCTGGATCTGGAAGGGCCCTGGGGCTCTCTGCTCTCTAAATTGTACCTACGAAGAGGCTGACTGAACATGGCGCTTTATGCCATACTGACACTTTACCAAAACTTGTCTGGAAGGTGAAGGCTTTGTGTTTTTGTTTTTGTTTTTTAAATGATTCTTATTCCTTGAGGAAATAATAGAAATAATCTGCCAGGTCTTTTCATGTCTCTATCCTGGATACCTTTCCAAATAGGCCCCAGCTTCCTTTTAAAGCATACAACAGATGAGATGATTTGTGTCTTTCAATTTGTTCTTACTCATTTGGCTATTTCTAGCTCCTCATCTCTTGGGAAATGTAAAAAAAAAAAAAAGAAAGAAAAGAAAAGAAAAAAAAAAAAGAACAGAAATTGAGAATGACCAAATCTTTTCATTCTATATGATTGACCATGCACAGATGTAACCAGGATGCCTGGAAGCTATTCTTGTCAGATGGTTGTATAAGCACATAAACACCCTCACAGCCATTCAGGTAGCAGCAACAGAGCCACAGTGGGCGCCCCGTCAAAATTTCACCTGTCAAGGCATTGCCTTTTTGAATTTTCCTCTTGAATGCTTAATCAAAAATTCTTTTTATTCTTTTTCCCCAATTGCTTCATCAGTATATATTTTTTTAATTTTTTAAATGTTTAATTTATTTTTGAGGGGGGGGGAGGGACAGAGAGAGACACGCACAGAATCCCAAGTAGGCTCCAGGTTCTGAGCTGTCAGCACAGAGCCCTAAGGGGGGCTCAAACTCGTCAACCGCGAGATCATGACCTGAGATGAAGTCAGACACTCAACGGACTGAGCCACCCAGGCACCCCATCCATCATCAGTACATTTCTTACACCCTTCTTTTATTCTGCCTTTTACTAATGTTGTTTGTATATTTGTCTTTATTACACACAGATGGACTAGCAGTAATTGTTCTAGACACTGGCAATACAATGATAAGGGATGCATGGTTCCTCAGCCAGAGCTAAGAGGACTCAACAGGGATCATCACAATCCTCAAGAAAAACCCTTTTCTTTCCCTATCCCATTTTAAAATACTGCCTGTGTCACCCCATAACAGCCAAAGGGATCAGTATCTAGAAGGAGACTATAACTAGAACCTATTATTCTTCAACATTATCTTTCCTTGCAAAAAAAAAAAAAATCACACAGACTACCCTCATATTTACAACCTTCCTCCTTAGACACGGGAACTCCTAGTCTTCCAGCCTTTCCTTCTGCATTGCCCCTTAGCCATCCAACCTCTCAGCAGGCTGCCCTTCACCTGCACTGTGTCTTCTAGGATGACATCCACAAAAGAGCTTGCATCGTCAAGTTCTTTGAATGTCCCTGTAGCCTTCTGCGTCTTTGAAACCAGGCTATGCCTCAAGGACACTACCTTCCCTGCAGGCCTTGGATGTGGAGCATTTTGGTTCTCCCTCTTCCCACATCACACTAGGCCTAAGTGGGGTTGGCAGCGTCTTTGCTTCCCATCATGGCTTCCAGATCAATGTTCTTGCCATAAAAAGAAAAAAAAAAACACCACATACTTGAAGTACATGTCATCATTATACCAACTTTCATTTCCACAGGTGTCTACTACTCTCTGCCTGCTCACTCCCTATTCATTGACGATTTTAGCACTTGGCTTCAAGTGCTTATTCCTACAGAATTCCTGTCCTTGCTCCTGGTGAGTTTAACATCTATGTAGATGTTTCGTCTGCACTTCTAGCTCTTCAAATCCTCAATTCTTTTCATCTCTTATACCCAATGTCTTATGCTTCACTCTCAGCCACTTATGTCCATGGTTTATATCCTTAACCAGAGGGCTGGCCTATGGCCTACAGCCATGTCTAGCCCACTAGCTGTTTTTGTCCAGCCTGCAAACTAAGGATGGATTTTATATTTTTAAGTGGAACACACCCATGTTCACTTTTTTTTTATTGTCTATGACTGTTTTCCTATTACAATGGCAGAGTGAGTCATTGAGACAGAGACCCCACAGCCTGCAAAGCTGAAAATGTTTATCATCCGGCCCTTTGCTTAAGGTTTGCTGACCGTTGCCCTACACTTTCGTATTACTAATAACTGCAACACCTTCAAAATCTCATTTTCAAAAGTCCACCTCTTTGATAGCTCCCTCAGCTCTTTCTGGTTTGCTTGAACAATCTTTAACCACCCAACCTACTGATGCTGTCATCACTTTTTTTCCACCTCACTTCTCTCATTTCTCGGATTGGATTCCAAATCATCAGCACACTTTCTCCCCTGCACATAGCCTCAGCTTCCATGTCCCTTTTTCTATCATTCCAGCTTCTTATGACTGTAACCAAATCGTTGGTTAAGTTCAACTATCTGCCTATTCTGTGCCTGCCCCTGACCAGGTGAATGTGGCTGCAGCCATAGCAGCAGCGATGGGGCCTTGATAAACATACATCAGATATCCCCAGTGGCCATCCAGTCCCCTCTGTACTCCAGAGGAGTATCTATGAAAATAGGCATCCTTGACACTCCAGTCAAATACCCATGAGGGATTATTCAGATCTCTCATATATTAATGGGTGATGCATCACCATGTTAGTCTTGCTTTCCCTTCAACTCTGTTTTATCATGGATTTACCTTGACCTCATCTTTTACAGCTCCAAAGACTTTTTGGTTCCAGCTTGCCTGCAGCTATGTTTTCACGTATGTTTTTTGTGCATATTTACTCCATATCCTTTCGACAGCATCTTCAGTTTACTTCCAAGTGGATAGTGACAAAAATAATGATTCAAATGTATATCTGGAAATTTCCAGGATATTTGAAAAGGATATTGAAGAAGGTACCGCCTATTTAAATTGTGAAGGAAACAGGATTATAGAAATTGTGGCATATTTTAATTTGGAGGATGAATATATTTCAATGGTATCACTGTAGCTTGGTGTGTGTTTATGTAAACTGATTTGGAGGTAATATCAAAAGCCCAAATTTGAGTCCTACATTAAATGCACTTCCTGGACCTTTATGGTAAAACTGGCTGTGTACCTGGAAGACATTTAACATTTCAATTTTCTCCTATGTGCAGTGAGAGCATTTGCTTAGCTACTTCTAAGGGCCCTTCCTATGTTAAAATTCTATTATTCTGAGATCTACTCCTATTCTTCTCATATTCCATTGAAGTAAAAGCCTTTGGTCTGTTAGCCAACTTCATTTCTTATTGAACAAGAGTGGTCCTGTGTTCTCAAGTCTGATCTAAATAGCTCTTAAAGAGAAATCAAAAAATTTTTTGAGACTCTTGAGTCCTGATTGACTGAGACCTTTACATCCTAACAATAGCTATTTGATATAGTCACTGGATAAAGCAATGGCTCTTCCATTGATGTGTCCAAGTGTCTGCGAGTTCAGCCAACCAAAAAATCCATTTGGCTGAGTAGTCTTAGTACTGAACAAGGTTTCATCCCAAAGGAATACATCTTATTGTAAGATAAGAGAAAATGTTGGGTAATCTTTAAAAAAAATCTTTGTGGATCCAAATGCTTCAGCTGATAACTTGGCAGGGGGCGGGGAAGTAGTTTAAATAGATCTATGTTTTTTAAAAGTGAATTCTATAAGATCTCAAACAAAAGCAGCAGTTTGAGGGAATAAGCTACATGTCAATGGTGCAGTAAAAATAAATGCTGATATTAGTTCTGTATTTCACAAGAATCCTCACAGTCAAAGAAATGGAAATATACATTTTAAGTGAACTTACCTGTACTTAGGCAAAACTTTTTATCTTAATAGCTATGAAAGCATAAGATAAAATCAAGTCATTATTCTGAACTATTAGTCAAATGCCTTAGGAAAAGTTGAAACTTTATGGCAAAAGTTCTATGTTTCAGGCAGGAAATGTATAAATGAGGCCAAAAAAATCCCAAACAGAATTTTTAAATATCTATATGATGAAGAGTTATATTTATAAGGCTTTTGACGTTTTCAAAGTGTCTGAATATAACTTTTTAATGGTTAGTTGATATTATTAGCATCTAGCCCCATGTCTTGCTCCAAAAGTCCAAAAGGTATATTGAGAAGATCATGAACATTTAAACTATCCTTAATGAGCTATATAAGATGAGTTTCTACCTTTTTTTTTTTTTTTTTTTTGGTCACACTAACTCTTTTTTATTCTTAAACATCTCTCTTCTGAAATTTTTCTAATCCTATTTCCCCTGGCAGGTTAATCACTAGCATTCTGTTTTTATTTTAAACAGAAAACTGGTATACTTTAACATTCATGTTTTAATTATTTGCATATCTGTTTCCTTCACAATGCTCTTTTGTTCATTTCTGTGTCCCTAATACCAAGCATGGAGCCTGGCATACACAAGAACCTAATAAATCATCTTGAACTAGTGAGAAAACTGAGGCCCAGAAAGAGGCTGTTTCCACAGATCATACACCTAGTTAATGACAGTGCTTTTGCTAGAATTCCATGACCTTCACATGATAATCTTTACATTATTCATAAATATTTAAGAATGTGATGAACCAACAGGTTAATAAGGCAATGATTCCTAGGAACTTCCCATTGCACTGTTCTGATAAAAAAAATCAATAGAGCATGTCTCATTTTTTTTTTTTCTAACCAGTCTTCTGACTACTTGGTTTTAATGAGGAAATAAGATTAAGATACACAACAACAGGGGTGCCTGGGTGACTCAGTCATTTAAGCATCCGACTTCTGATTTCAGACCATCATGATCCAATTATCATGATCATCCAATGATGGGACATGATCATGATCAGGTCATGATTTCATGGTCGTGAGATCGAGCCCCACATCAGGCTCTGTCGTGGGCATGGACCCTGTTTGGGATCCTTCCTCTCTCTCTGCACCCCCTCTCAAAGTAAATAAACTTTAAAAAATATATATATACACAACATCAAAGGGACCAGATATTCACATACATTTATTATTTTGGTTTCATAGATACAAAATCTATATCAATCATATAAACTAATTTTAATCTGGATGACTCAGTCTGTTAAGCATCCGACCTTGGCTCAGGTCATGATCTTGTGGTTTGTGAGTTTGAGCCCCACATCGGGCTCTGTGCTGACAGCTCAGAGCCTAGATTCTGCTTCAGAGTCTGCTTGAGACTCTTGAGTCCTGATTGACTGAGACCTTTACATCCTAACAATAGCTATTTGAGGGCTATTTGAGAGCAGGGAAAGGGCTCTCTCTATCCTTCCCCTGCTAACGCTCTGTCTCTCCCTCTCTCTGTCTCTCAAAAATAAACATTAAAAAAAATTTTTAATCTGTTGGATCACTAATAGTTTAAGCCAATGATCTGAGAGACAACTTTCTTACCAAGTTGAATATGTATCCTAGCAACACAGTTATCTAAGAGTGTTTGTTTGAAAATTAATCTTGGACATGGGTCAATGTGTCACAGATGTTTAGGGAAAGTTGAATGGTTTTTTCTCTTGTTTTGAAAGCACAGGGGTAAACTTTTTATTGACTTGGACAATGCGGAACTTCCCATTTTACCTCAAGAATCATAGTATGCTTTGGATATATCATTTCTCCAAAGCAAAATAAGAAACCTCTGCCCTTAGATAAACACAAGTCTTATTTTCTCATGTCAACCAGATATCTGTACTTATATCACCTTACCAAAGAGGTCTTCTCTGATATGTTTGAAAACAAGACCCCATACAATTTATTTCTGGGCTGCAGGGGTGGTACAATATTTGCAAATCAGTCAATGCGATACATCACATCAATAAGAGATTATTTCAATAGATGCAGAAAAAGCATTTGACAAAGTACAACATTCATTCTTGATAAAAATCCTCAACAAAGTAGGCTTTAGAGGAACATTACTCAACATCATAAAGGCCATATATGAAAAACCCACAGCTAACTTCATGGTCAATGGGAAAAAAAAACTGAGAACTTTCCCCCTAAGGTCAGGAAAAAGACAGGGATATCCACTCTCACCTCTTTTATGCAACATAGTACTAGAATTCCCAGCTACAGCAATCAGACAACAACAACAACAGGCATCCAAGTTGGTACGGAAGAAGTAAGACTTTCACTATTTGCAGATGACATGATACTGTACTACATAGAGAAAACCTGAAAGTCTCAACCAAAAAACTGCTAGAACTGATAAACTAATTCAGCAAATTTTCAGGATACATAATCAGTGTACAGAAATTTGTTGCATTTCTATAAACCAATAATGAAGCAACAGAAAGAAAAATTAAGAAAACAATCCTATTTATAATTGTACCAAAAATGATAAGATACCTAGGAATAAGCCTAACCAAAGAGGTGAAAGACCTGTACTCTGAAAACTATAAGACACTGATGAAATAAACTGAAGACGACACAAACAAGTGGAATGATATCCCATGCTCATGCACTAGAAGAACCAATAATGTTCAAATGTCTATATTACCACAAGCAATCTATACATTTAATGCAATCCCTATCAAAATACCAACAGCATTTTTCAAAGAATTAGAACAAATAATCCTAAAAATTGTATGGAAACCACAGAAGACCCCAAATGGCCAAGGCAATCTTGGGAAAAGAAAAAAAAAAGTCAAGCTGGAGGCATCACAATTCCTGACTTCAAATTATGTTACAGAGCTGTAGTAATCAAAACAATATTGGGGCGCCTGGGTGGCTCAGTCGGTTAAGCATCCGACTTCAGCTCAGGTCACGATCTCACGGTCCGTGAGTTCGAGCCCCGCGTCGGGCTCTGGGCTGATGGCTCGGAGCCTGGAGCCTGCTTCCCATTCTGTGTCTCCCTCTCTCTCTGCCCCTCCCCCGTTCATGCTCTGTCTCTCTCTGTCTCAAAAATAAATAAACGTTAAAAAAAATTTAAAAAATAAAATAAAATAAAAAAAACAATATCATACTGGCACAAAAATAGGCACGTAGATCAATAGAACAGAGTAGAAAACCCAGAAACAAACCCACAATTATTTGGTCAATTAATCTTCAACAGAGGTAAGCATATCCAGTGGGATAAAGACAGTCTTTTCAACAAATGGTGGAAAAAAATGGACAGCAACATGTAAAAGAATGAAACTGGACCATTTTCTTACACCAAACAAAAAAATAAATTCAAAATGGATCAAAGACCTAAATGTGAGATCTGAAACCATAAAAATCCTAGAAGAGAACGTAGGCAGTAACTTCTCTGACATTGGCTGTAACAATTATTTTCTAAGCAGGTCTCCTGAGGCAAAGGAAAGAAAAACAAAAATGAACTATTGGGATTACATCAAAATAAAAAGCTTCTGCACAGCAAAGGAAACAATCAACAAAACTCAAAGGCAACCTACTCAATGGAAGAAGATATTTGCAAATGACATATCTGATAAAGGGTTAAGATCCAAAATATGTAAAGAATTTATACAACTCAACATCCAAAAATCAAATAATCTAATTTAAAAATGGGCAGAGGACATGAACAGACATTTCTCCAAAGACATCCAGATGGCCCACAGGCACATGAAAAGATGCTCATCATGACTCACCATCAGGGAAATGCAAATCAAAACTACAATGAGATGTCACCTCATACTTGTCAGAATGGCTAAAATCAACAACACAAACAATAACAGATGTTAGAGGGGATGTGGAGAAAAAGGAACACTTGTGCACTGTTCATGGGAAGGCAAACTGGTGTAGTCACTATAGAAAACAGTATGGAGCTTCCTCAAAAAGTTAAAAATAAAACTACCCTATGATCTAACAATCACACTACTGGGTATTTAACCAAAGAACACTAATTCAAAGGGATACAACATGCATTTTTATAGCTCCATTATTTAACCATAACCAAGATATGGAAGCAGCCCAAGTGTCCACTGATGGATAAATGGATAAAAAAGCAGTGGTTGTGTATACACACACACACACACACACACCAAAAAATATTATTTAGCCATAAAAAAAGAATGAAATCTTGCCATTTCAATGACATGGATGAAGCTAGAGCATAATGCTACCAGAGCATAATGCTAAGTGGAATAAGTCAGTCAGAAAAAGACAAATATCATATGATTTCACTCATATGTGGAATTTAAGAAACGAAACAAATGAGCAAAGGGAAAAAAGAGAAAAACCAAGAAACACACTCTTAACTATATAGAGAACAGTCTGATAATTACAAGAAGGGAGCTTGGTGGAGAGATGGGTGAAATAGGTGATGGGGATGAAGGAGTACACTTGTGGAGATGAGCACTGAATGATGTATGAAGTGTTGAATCACTAAATTGTACACCTAAAACTAATATAACACTGTGTATTCACTAGCTGTAATTAAAATAAAAACTTAATTTGTTTTGTTTTTTGATTTTTTGAGAAAGAGAGAGAGTGAGTGGCAGAGGGGCAGAGAGAGAAGGGGATAGAAAATCCTAAGCAGACTCTTCTTTGACAGCGGTAAGCCCAATGCAGGGCTTGAACTCACACTGTGAGATCATGACCTGCACTGAAGTTGGACACTCAACCAACTGAGCCACCCAAGTGGCTCTAAAATAAAAACTTATTAAAGAGAAGAAATGGAACGATTTAGAATAAAATAACTAAATTAAATAGGACCCCATTCTGGTTTTCTTCCTTTGTCCCCAACCCTGCTTTTCCTGCACCTATTATCACCTGATATAGCGTATGCTTACTTTTTCCATTTCTTGTTACTGCATATGTACTATGTATATATAATGTGTATGTGCCATCCACATTTCACACGTTTAATACTTTTTTAGTAACAGGTGATCAATATCATAGATACATCAGAGATCCTACTTTGAGTAAAATTTAAGATTTTAAGATTTAAGATTTAATAAGGCTAAAGATTTAAGATTTAATAAGGATATTGTAGGCCATATGGTATGATTTATTTCATGAGATCAATGACAATAGGTAATTAATTACACACTTCATGCTCAAGGCACTGAGTGAAATAAATACATGCATAAACTCATGATACTTATAGCAGTTCTAGAAAGTGGATCTTACTATATTTTATTGATTTAAAGATATACTTTTTTCACATTTCTGTTTTTATTATCTATATGCTATCAAAATTGAAATCAGAATAACTGTCACTTCAAACATTTTAGAAGTTACGTGAGTTTGGAAAATATAAGAAGGAAAGGAATTGAAGAGAATATCTTTGTTTAAATAAAGTAATAAATTACCATGTTTACCACTGTGTAACTTATAACAAAAATCTCAAAAATGAAAAAATAAATTTGCCATTAACATAGTTTGTAGCACAGAGGCTGATGTGGGTCTTGACCCCACAAACTGCGGGATCATGACCTGAGCTGAAATCAAAAGTCAAATGCTCAACCAACTGAGCCACACAGGCATCCCTTCATAGTTTGTAGTTTTTTCTCTGTCTTTTCAGGAAAAAAAAAGTGTTCATGATTCTCCAAAAAGAAAAACCACATTCCACACCACCTGTATCATGTATAATATGTGAAACATTATTTGTCCAGTGCTCATGTGAGACTCAGCTGTGCAGGAGAGTGACTCGAACAACTAGATCATGGATCCTGAGTGTATCATCCAAGGTGAGAAGGTCAAAACTATGGACATAGACATGGATAATTTCTAAGCAGGAGTCAAAAGTTAAATTTCTGAAATCCAAAGCGAGTAAGGGTTAAAAGACAGGGAGTTGCTGTCCAAATAGCTACACAATGCAGAGAACATGGTTAGAATCAAAGATGGAGTTCAGTGTGGGGAGGACCAGAATGGGCAAGGGGTCAAAGCAGAATCTGCCAATATACACGGTGGCTTGAATTCAGGGTTTAAATCAAACTAAAAACAGAAGAAATTAGTTGTAACTGGAGAGGAGTTTAAATTTGGGCAATAGAGCAAAAGCACTAAGCATGAGTAATTTTTAATTGTAGGACACAGCTGTGTGCCCCACAACTTCTGCTCTTTGGAACAGATATGCCTTTGAGATACAGTCCACTGTACGGGGAGGCGATATTGGTGATTTCACTTGGGTGGGTCCTCCTGGAGCACTAATAATTCTAAGAGCCAATATCTGCCTAATTAAACAGATAAAATTCAAGATCCACTGAGACACTCTTATGGATATTGAGCATAATCTTTGGTGTGTATCTTTTTATAAAGAAATAGTCATGTTAACACATGTTAGCACAATGCACCCAAATGACAGACTACCATGTGCCCCATAATCCAAGGGGATGACATTCTGTCAAGGCTTTTCTCATAACAGCCCTGCATTTATGACACAGCACTATGACATGAACTTTATAAAGTTTGTACTTTATAAAGTTTGTACTTTATAAAGTACATTTGCAGCTACAACCCCCATTGCTTTGTAGGCTAGTCATTCAATTTCCAAATAGAGCTGCCTCAAAAAAAAAAAGCCAGTTTGTAAGGTTTAAGTGATAAGATAAAAATGATACACCTAGACTTATTAATTCATGAATATGAGCACTGTCTTCTAACACAAAAATATCTTAATGGACCTAATCTACACTGGGCAACCCCTATCAGACACTTTTATTGAGCAAGAATAAATGTTCATGAAAAACTGCTCAAAGTTTTTATGTGTTTTGTATTTTTTAAAAAAGAGAATTTAATGATCAATTCCTATATCTACACAACAATGATGATTGATGCAGAAAATTCAGCCTCCAACATGAATATTTTAGCCTGACATATCTCTATTCATTAGATAGATATGGCTTATCTGCACTACTTTAAGAGGACAACACTGAGCCAGAATGAAGATTGTTGCTGCAGCATTTGAAATGTTCACTATAGTTTTAAACTGTTGTTTGGGATATCACTAGTTACTGACTGTAGCTAACCTTTATTAAATGCTTAATATTCATCAGTGTTTTCTTTTTAAGTTTATTTATATGTTTTGAGAGAGAGAGAGAGAGTGCGCACACGTAATTGAGGGAGGGGCAGACAGAGGGGGAAAGAGAGAATCCCAAGCAGTTTCCATGCTATTAGCATGGAGCCTGATGCCGGGATTGAACCCATGAACCATGAGATTATGACCTCAGCCGAAACCGAAAGTGGGATGCTTAACCCACTGAGCCACCCAGGTGTCCCCACCGGTGTTTTTTTTTTTTAAGAGATTGATGTATTTTGTCTTGTTTAACCCATACAACAACCTTCTGAAGTGGTATTACTTTTAATCATTTTACAGGTAAGGAAAAAAGGACTTATGGATGTTACATAAGTTATCCAAGGGGACACAATTACACAGGAACAACAGAAAAGTGCCTCTTTTAGGGAAAGGAGTATGGAGGGCTTGGGTAGTGGGTGGGAAGTGGAAGTTTGCTCACCATAGCATTTCTTACTGTAAATGAATAAATCAGAATTAATGGCAGTGTATCCATTTCCTCAAACTTGAATAACATAAGCCCACTTGGGAAAGATGGATCGGTCCCTAGTGCACATATCAAACTCCAAATATGATAAATTCACCAAATAAATGTATTTGTATCTATGTAACAGGGCTCTTCAACCAAGTGACCTCTGCTCCGTTTAACAGTAATTGTACAACTATGCTGGGAGAAGAATCAATCCAGAGATGAGTTCTTTTAAAAACCAGTTGTTGGGGGAGTGGAAGGGGGCTCCTGGGTGGTTCAGTTGGTGAAGCATGTGACTTCAGCACCACTCATGATCTTATGGTTCATGGGTTCGAGCTCTGCATCTGGCTCTGTGCTGACAGCTTAGAGCCTGGAGCCTGCTTTGAATTTTGTGTCTCCCTCTCTCCCTGCCCTTCCCCTGCTTGTGCTCTCTCTCTGCCTCTCAAATAAATAAAAGCATTTAAAAAATAATTTAAAAAAAGTTGTTTCTTGCTGCCAAGGCATACCTGCCATAATCTAATATTCCATACATCTTTTAAGAATTCAAAAGGAAATAACTGTAAACAGAACTTAAATAATACAAAACAGAAAACCCTGTTAAATATATCTAATGTATGAAATAAAACTCTTCCTTTAGCTAATACTAGGCATACATTGATATATTGGTATATTGGTATATCAGTAGCTACTGAAACTTCAATAATTGTGCTCTTAAGAAAAGAACTATTACCTGGTGCCATGATCTTGGGTTCTGATACCATTCTCCAATAGAAAGAACCAGGGCTCTTCAGAGAAATGGCTGACTCTAGAGCTGGGGCCAGAAGCACCTTAGGGTGCCAGAAAGTAAGGCAGTGCTCAGAGAACAGAAGGAGGGGGTCTGTCAAGGGAACCAAGGTGAAAGAGCTCCTAATGGCCAAAGCTGGAACAATTTAAGCAACAAAATAAATACCTGGTATTAGATGATAATTTAAAACATAAAATAGAGATCCCAAGTCTATACTGATATAAATAAATGATGTAATAAGTAAGCAAATGAGGAAGAAGAGACAATTCTTTATTTTTTCTAAAGTTTATTTATTTATTTTGAGGGAGAGAGAGAAAATGGGGGAGGGCCAGAGAGACAGGGAGAGAGAAAATTGCAAGCAGGCTCCGTGCTGTCAGCACAGAGCCTGATGCAGGGCTTGATCCCATGAACCATGAGCCGAAATCAAGAGGTGGACGCTTAATCCATTGAGCCACCCAGGTGCCCCAAGACCACCCTTTCTTACAGAAGAATCTCTTGTAATTTACATGGATTCTCACTTTTCCAGCAAGTGGAGCTCACATTGCCCCCCTGCCCCACCCCACATTTGAGTGTGGGCTATAAGAGTGACTTGCTTCCAAAGAAGAGAGCAACTACAGCAGAGACAAGGAGGAACTTCAAAGTAGGGAAAGCTGGCAAGCATTGCCTTGGCCAGGTAATTAAGATTAACACCATATTAATAAATGATGGTGAAGGCATGTAGCCTTGCTCTGATGTGATGAGAATTCAGCATCCTGGTCTTTTTCCCAAAACCTAGAACCCCAGGCTAATCATGACAAAGACATTAGACAAACCCACATCGAGGGAACACTCTACAAAATATTCTCTCCAAACTGCCACATTCGTAAAGAACTAGGAAAGATGGAGAACCTGAGGAGACTGACACGTGATGACTAAAGGCAATGCGGTGTCCTGCAGGGACATCCTGGAATAGATAGTGGATATTAGGGAAAAAAAATTAGTGAAATCCATGTAAGTCTGGAGTTCAGATAATAGTAATATACCAATGTTGTTTCCTTAGTGTGACAAAGGTACCACAGTAATATAAAACATTAACAATCAGAGAAATTGGTGGAAGGGTATATATACTAGAACTCTCTGTACTATCTTTGCAACTTCTCTGTCACCAAAAGGTATTCTAACATTAGAAGTTTATTTTTTTAATTTTTTTTATTACGTTTCTTTATTTTTGAGAGGCAGAGAAAGAGCACGAGTGGGGGACTGGCATAGTGAAAGGGAGACACCGAATCCAAAGCAGGCTCCAGGCTCTGAGCTGCCAGCACAGAGCCTGACGTGGGGCTCAAACCCATGAACCGCAAGATCATGACCTGAGCCGAAGCCAGACGCTCAACTGACTGAGCCACCCAGGTGCCCCCAGAAGTTTATTTTTAAAAAGAGAACTATTGCTTATTTCACACTGTGCCATTCTTAAAAGGTATACAATGAAAAATCTTGTATCAGATGCATTCTGACATTTCTAATTGTTCTGCCGTGGTAAGTCACCTTGAAAAGACTGCATTCAGATTCAGCAACCTAACAATTCAATTATATGCCACAAACCATCTGCACTTGGGATGTTGTGAGACACAAGTTCTCTGGCCTCAATTATAATAGCAGGATCCTTTTTTGATCTGACTCCTTTGTTTGTAGTAAAGGCTAAAGCCTGGTAGTAAAAATAAATAAACAGTTAATGAAGAAAAACAAGATCAATAAAACAATCATGTCATTACAGGTGCTCAGCTGAGTCTGGAAGAAAATGAACAAGGAATGTTTTGAGAAGTTGCCTCATAAGAAGAGGGATTGGGATGGGAAGTTATTTATTCATTAAATAACCTATTCAGTAAAAATGTATTGCTCACCTTTGGTGAGCTAGCTAATCCAGAAACAGGGAGAAAGGACAGAACTCCCGTGCTTCTCATGGAAGTCACAATCTGGGGAAAAGACTGACAAGGAAAGGGAAAATTTAAATGCACTGGGAAGTGCTAAAGCCTTTTCCCTCCAATGTTTGTACTTTATAAAATATGCTGGATGCTGTCTCAACATACCACCTCACTCTGCACCATCAGTGGTTACAAATTCAGGGGCCATTCCAGATTGGGAGCAAAAATAATTTTCAGATTAAAAGCTACCTCAAAAAACTGTATCCTTTTTTTTTTTAGAAAGCCATTACTTAATGGTAATTTCTCTGTCTCTTCCAAATATTCCCCTTGCTACCACCATCCAGTCTTTTGTTATTTAACCATTTCATGCCCACTTATGAATAAGTCACCATCGTGAACTACTAGTATAGGCTTATCCTTGAAAGGAGACTTCTGATTCCCAAAGATCTATAAATGCAACCTCTAAGTGTAGAATATGTTTTTACAAGTGCCATGCGGATTTCTTATCTCCTTTGCCTAGCAATCTGTGCAAAACATGTTACCTGATGACTCCTGACCTGACCAGTAAACCATGGCACCATTTGGGATTTCTTTTGTAATCAATTTTATTGAGGAATAAAATATGCTCGCCTTAAGTGTACATTTCAACAAGTTTTGACAAATGAATATAGCCACCAATGATAAAGATATCATTGAGAAAGATATTAAATTTTCTCATCACTCCAAAATTTCCTTCATCCCCCACCCTCAGCCCAACCCAGCCCAATCATTGTCTTAATTCACATAGTCCTGGACACAGGTGCCAAGATAGGATTAGCCATGAAGGAGATTTAGGGGAAATAATGTGAAGGATGTAGGAGAGAGGACTCAGGGTGTGGAGAGCCTGCAGAGAGAGCAATGCAGCTCTGACACCTGTAAAAGAAAAGTGGAATGCTGGAAGAGGGGGTAAAAAGAGATTCTTAGACTGTAAAGTGCAATTCCAAGAAAGCTTTGGCCAGCCAGAGGTGTCCTCAGGCAATTTCCCATTGGAGAACGCCTGTGTCTCTTAGGAATGGACTGAATCCAGATCTCCCCTGTGCTCAGCCATTAACTGGGGATAGTATTTCATGTACGATGTGACACAGTTTGTTTATCTACTCACCTACTCCTATATCCTGTCACTTGATGCACTATTTCTAGTTTGGGGCTATTATAAATAAAGCTGCTATGAAAATTTCTGTATAATTGTTTGTGTAAACATATGCTTTCATTTTGTTTCTAAATATTTATTTTATTTATTTTGAGAGAGAGAGGGAGAGAGAGAGAGAGAGCAGGGGAGGGGCAAAGAGAGAGGGGAGAGAGAGAATCCCAAGGAGGTTCCATGCTGTTAGCACAGAGCGCATTGCGGGGCTCGAACTCATGACCATGAGATCATGACCCGAGCCAAAATCAAGAGTCAGACCCTTAACCAACCAAGTCACCCAGGTGCCCCATATACTTTCATTTCTGTTAGGTAAACACACAAGAATAGGATTGCTGGGTCATATGGTATGTGTGTAACTTTAGAAAAACTGGCCAAACTTTTTTCCCAAGTATGTGAGTCATATATTTTACAAGATTTCCAGTTTCCAGTTGCCCACACCCTCTCCAACACATGGTATTGTCAGTCTTTTCCAGTGTAGCCCTTCTAGTGGGTGCGTAAAGATGTCTCATTGTGGTTTTCATTTGTCTTTCCCTGATGACCAGTGATGAGAAGCATCTGTTCATGGGTTTATTGGCCACCCCCAAGTTTCCCCAGAGTTTCATCCCATGAGAGCATCTGCCCAAAAATCATTTCAATCAGGTGCAGGTGTAAATGAGGTTACTGGGTGTAATCTATTAAGTATAGCTCCTGATGTGTCAGCGTTCCCTACTGAGGGAAGAATAGCAAAATAATCTAAAAAATATAATAACCTCAAGAAGGTTGGAAACCATGTAAGCCATCGTTTCAAAAAATATATATATATACAAAATACTTTTATATGTATTTACATATGTCTATATAAATATACATATATATTTTTCCTTCATTTAACTTCATGTCACCAAGCTAACACACGTTGTCAGTTTATAATTGCATTCAGTGCTAAAAATAATTCCAATAACAGGGACTTAAAATACATATTCTTCTTACAAAACAGAAGTAAACATTTAACAACATTTGTTCAAGAATATTAGTGAAGTACCTGAGATTTTTCTCACCTTTTTTTCAAGGTCCCAAGACGGATGCTCTGACCTCAGCCATTCCATCCCATTTCCGGAAGGCAGAAAGAGGAAGTGGAGAGGAACAACAGTATGGCTCCCAGCTGGGGCAGCCCTTTAAGAGTTGTCCTGGAAGCCCCACCCACTGACTTGTGATTGTATCTTATTAGCCATCTAATTGTAGAGAGGCTTGGAAATGCGAATTTAAACTGGGCATGTTATTGTGACCAAAAATAAACAAAGGTTCTGTTACTCAGTAAGGACAGAGTGGAGACTAAGTAAGCAGCTGGGAACCTGCAGTCTTCTTCCCCTCACACTTGAGGGTCCTAAAAAAATTACCTCAGGGGTGCCTGGGTAGCTCAGTCGGTTGAGCATCTGATTTCAGCTCAGGTCATGATCTCACGGTTCGTGGGTTTGAACCCCACGGGCTCTGTGCTGACAGCTCAGAGCCTGGAGCCTGCTTCGGATTCTGTGTCTCCCTCTCTCTCTGTCCCTCCCCCACTCATACTCTGTCTCACTTTGTCCCTCAAAAATAAATAAATATAAAAAAATACCTTAAATTACTGTTCTCTATTTAATCACTTTTAATTCATGCTTAATACATCTAGCTTCTGTCATGTAACTTCTTTTTCTATATTTAATTTTTTCAGTATATTGTATCCTTTCTGGAGTATTTATCTATAATTAAGTCCCTTCTTTTAAAAATGTCTTCCTTGCTTTATAGAAAATTATGCTGATGACCCACCCACTGTCAGGCTACTCTTCAGCCTCCTATCTTAACTCTTTGCCCCTCTTCTCTTCTTATTTCTATACATTCTCACTGGCAATTATCATTCACACCTGTGGCATCAATTTTAACATAATCTGTCTCCCCCCACCGCCATTGGTTCTTCTTAGCCTCAGATTTGAATTACAAATCACCTACGAGATACCTCCTTGAACTGCCGACAATCTGCTAGATTCTTCTATCTGGGTATCTTACAAGAAAATCAAATTCTAGATTTTCAAATTGAACTTGTCCCCTTTCCTTTCTTTCACCCCAAATCTCCCATAGCTTCTATCCCAGCTGATGTTACAGAATGAATAAAGATAAGGAGCAAAAGACACACCCAAAAAATTATAAATCCCCTATTATGACTCAGAATCAACATTAAAATATTTTTATGCCCCATCTCATTTAATTTTCACCATAACCCTGTAAGAAAGGTACTTTAGTATATGCATTTTATAGTTGCAGAAACTGAGACTTAGAAAAGAATGATTAAAACCAGAGAGCTAATAAATGATATTCTTTCTTAGTCTTGAGTCCAAAATCATTACACTAGGCTGTTTCTCTCTCTTCCCACCCCCCCCATTAAGATATTTAATATAACTTTCCTATGTATCTAACTGCCTAGGGAAAGTGACTCCTACCTCAACCTTCACAAAATTCAGCAAAGTGTACCTTATAAATAAGTTTAAATACTCATATCCCACAGCCATTGATTTTAATGCAGGATCTTAGCATTTCTTGTCCACACTAATACAGATACTTCTAAAAGTCTTCTTACCAGTGTTACCAAATTTTCCTTTCTTCATTCTCACAAAAAAAAGATACTTGCAAAACTGAATTCTGACCATGTCAGTACTTTGATCATATTCCTCCAGTGACATTTTATCATACATAAAATAAAGGCCAGGTCCTCAATGTGATAAATAGCCTGTCATAGCTGAGCCAATGTCTCCTTCTCCCCGTCACCTCACATTTGTCCTATGCTTCAGCCATGAGGTAATACTTGATGACTCACTATCTTTGCATATCCCTTCCCTTCAGTCTGTCTTGACAACTCCTTTTCCTTCTTTGGCATTTGGATCTCATATCATACTCTCTTGGAGACTTCTGGCTCTTCCACACAAATGTATTTCTCTCTCTGTATCTCTGTCTCTCTCTGTCTCTTATGAACCATGGTACTCTACTATATATCCCAATACCTAAACAAGAATGAGACAATCAACTCTGATCTCTCTGAGGTCAACAACTGTGTCTCTCTAAAAGTCTATGAATTTAGTGCCTGAAATAGTACCTGTTGCTAGAACCTCACAGTCAAGTATGAGACATGTTAAAAAATATGTAACAGAGTAAACTATGTCCTACCACAGGATGGACTCAAGATATCATATTAACATAGATGTTATTTATCTGTACCTTGTGTTATGCTATTTCCTCTCCTTCCTCACAATAAGCAAAAAGAATGAAATAGGTTAACTTAGGTTTTGTAAGATGTTAATGATATGAGAAAGAGACTAACTAGTATTACATCTTCTAAACAGCCAGTGAAAAGCAACGGATGTGTTTTAAATGTACAGGACTTCCCTCTTTCCTCATTCTACAACACATGGTATACCTGCTCCTGACTCTCATAATATTAGTTCACTTTGCCGAAGTAACAACAGCTCCAAGTTTCAATAAGTTACTACCACAAATGTTTCTTGCTCATAGATGTTAAATTTAACTACATCTCAACTCCAGGCAAGGCACTGCTCAGTTGGTCTTCTCATTCCAGGACCCAGGATAAAACAGTCACCATCTGAGACTTGTTAAAATAGCCCAAGAGCAAGCTGCTCCACATAATTGCGTCCCATGACTCTGCCACCTCTACTCACATGTACCTCAGCAAATCACATGGCCAAGGCTGCTGATGAGGCACTAAGAGTCAAATGGCAATGGCAATGAGATATAAGCCTCTTACAAGACAGGAAATGATTGCTAACAATAAGGCAACCTACCTCACTAAGTTATTTGTTTTTTTAATTTTTGTTTGCTTGTTTTTTGTAAACAGCACACAGCAGTGGAAAGAGGACTCATCAGAAGTCATGAGGCAAAAACATTTGTCTCTGCTCTTGTCCATCTCATTCAACTTCACTAAGGTTCAGTTTCCTCATTGATAAAATGAAAGGATTGGGCTAGATCATCTGAAAGGTACCTTCTAGTCTGAATTATGTAACCAAATTATTTTATTTTATTTATCTTAATTTATTTATTGTAGGGAGAGAGCACACATATGAGTGGCAGACAGGAGCCGAGGCAGAGGAGGAGAGAGAAAGAGACAGAGAGAGGGAGAGCGAGGGAGAGAATATCTTAACCATGTTCCACGTTCAGCACAGAGCCCGACACGGGTTTGATTCCACGACCCTGAGATCATGACCTGAGTTGAAATCAAGAATTGAATGCTCAACCAACTGAGTCACCCAGGTGTTTTATGTGACTAAATATTTTAGATGGAGTGTAAAGCAAACATAAGAAGATTATGAAGAAACATTTCTTCCCAGTAGGCCACTCAAGTTTTGTGTCACATTATCTCATTCTATCAAGTCACAATTTTTAAGGTCCAGTTCAAACACATTATATCACAGATGTAAACCCTTTTATACTTTATTGTGGGATTTTTTTTTTCTGTCACACATTAGAAGAACCACTTTGCTTATCTCCCATCTGACAAATATGTAAGCCATATGTGCTCATTCTCTTATGAGTTTTTTCAGTTGCAAATAACAGGTATTATGAATACATTTTTGTACACAACAAAGATGATTTATTAGTTAACATACCTACAAAGTCTAGAGGAGGGCCGGCTTCAGGTATGCCTGATTTGATGACTAAATGATTTTACCAAGAATCTTTATCTCAAGACTGACTCCTCTTGTGGTTACAAGACAGTTGCCAGTTGCAACTGAAATAACGGATGCTTTTCCTTCTAGTTCAAGAGGAGAACGCTTACCATCCCAATGATCCACTAAAATTTCTGGGCTATCTTCTGAGTGGATCAACTTTTGTCCAATTCCCTGAACCAATAACCAGTCAGAAAGAGAATATAACTTGCTCTTTAGTTTCTGCCCACACAGATCCCCATGCCTTTACTCAATGGAGAAGGGGTAGAAGGAATACTGGAGGCATAACTGATTGAGCCTATAACAAAAGTCAAAAATTTATAAAGATATTTTAACTATTGCTTTGTAATTAAAATATTTAGTGAGGATATTTGCTTTGTGAACTTTATCAATATTGAGTAATATATCACTATCTTACAGAGAAGAATAAAAAATCCACCACATTTACATATCCACGAACATATTTTTATGCTCTAATAGGAGATATGATAACTAATTCTAATCTGGATTTTGTAAACTTCCAGTGTTTTTTTTTGTTTTTTGGTTTTTTTTGTTTTTTGTTTTTTTTTTACTAAAAGTACCTATTTGAGTAAATTTAAATTATCTAATTTGTAGAAGCACCTAAAAGTCTTTTTGGAAAAAAAAAAGTTTCTCTATAAATGATTAAATATTTGTGAGGGAAAAATATAAATCCACTGTATTACTCCCAGAAATTTCTGTTTATTCTTTTAGCTTGCATTTAAGATCTTAACAATATCATAAACTATTTTGCTAGATTAACTCTTTTATTGACATAAACAGAAGATTCTTGTTTTTGTGGAAATAGGAGACCACTACATTTGAGGAGGAGGAGTCCAAGATTAAAACTACACAGCACCCCACAAATGCCAATCCGTTTCTGGTTTATTTTTATCTCATTAAATAACTTCCTCTTACTTCTCAGGAAAGTAGACCATATGGGCGGTGTGTGGAAGAACTAAACGGGAGGGATGTTTTTGGCTTCTGGAGAATCAGGTCTTACAGATGTGGCTTGAGTCTTTTGTATGAAATATCGGAAATTCCTAGAGCACTGGCCACACTTATTCCAAAGGAGATGCCAAAATGTATTTCACACACAAATGTAAGCGATTTTTGGATTATCTGCTTTTGTTCCTCTCCAATAGCTTGGAAAATTGAGTCAACTGCATGTGAACTTCTTATTCACAGCTAGACAGAATATAGCCTCCTCTGAATTATTCATGCTAATTATGGAGAAGGAAAAAAATTCATGAATAAATTAAATCCACAGATGAACAAAAATATCTGTATTTCCATGGCATATTGCATTTATCACTGAAATAGGATATTTAACAGTATATTGTGTTTATAATGTTTTGTCTATTAAGACTTGGAATTTGGGGGGCACCCAGTGATTAGCAATGGAAGCACACACTAGAACCACAGAAATCAAAAATCACAGTTGGTCATCTGAAAGAATTTAGTGTTTTATGGAAGACAGATAAGAATATTAAGGTTTACAAAACAGTAAGACAATTGCATAGGGACACGAGGGCCGAGAAAGAAGGAGCTTGCAGGAACCAAGATATTTAAGAATAGATAACATATAAGTTGAATGTTAAAGAATGAGTTATCTAGCTGATAAGGAAGGCATACTGAAATAAGGAAACCTCAGAGCTCGCAAAAAAAACAAGCATTTCCATTGAGTTTTGTACAGCTCTGAGTAGCGTGGAAGTCTAGGGGCTTGGCTGTTCCCACAGCCTTAACTGGTATCACAAGAAGTTACGGCAGTTAGAGGACGCCTGGATGTCTCAGTCAGTTAAGTGGCCAACTTTTGATTTCGGCTCAGGTCATGACCTCAGGATTCATGTTGGATTCTGTGCTGCCAGTGTGGAGGCTGCTTGGGATTCTCTCCATTACTCTCTGCACCTCCCCAACTCACTAAATAAATAAATAGATAAATATTTTTTAAAAGTTATGGCAGTTAAGATTAAAGTATTATGCAAAGAACCAAAGCTTCTGAGGACTTACTTTTTAAAGTGTAGATTACTGGATGCCACACCTGATCGATAAATAGGAATACTAGCATTGGTCCCAAGAATCTGCACTGTTAACATATTAACCAGATATTTCAAATGTTCACTAAAATTTGACAATTTGTTCTATGACATTTTAATAACCTAGGAAGTCTTAAGAGATGCAAATTCCTGGGCCCATCAAGACATTGACCTCAGTCATCATTATTTTTTTCATGGTCTCCCAGGTGATTCTAATGTACCAACAAGTTTGAACATCACTTGTCTGAAGGAATGATCAGTCCATTGTTTTTCTTACCTTTTTGTTGACACATCTCTGCAATGACATTTGAGACCAAAAAGTCATAGTTCTTTCTGTAGGTACTAAAACCCATTTCTACTAGTGCCATTGTAATGACAATCTGGTTTTTGTGTTTGTGTTTGCCAAAACTTTGAAACCAACCTTGCAATCTAGTACAACCACCTAATTACGTCTTTATCTAAAACACAATCAGGATAACTGAAAGAATATTAGGGAAAACAAAATCTTTAGGAAGAAAGTATCTGGAAATCTCAAGTGCTGTGTATTGAGATTAAGAAATGATCAAAGAGCTCTGTTTCAGGTGGCTCCAGAAACTTAGTTTCATTAATATATTTTGACAGTCTTTCTATACATGTGAATACGCCAACTAATTTGTGGGTTTTCAAGTATACATCAAGTGGATTTTCAAGCCCACTTTGAGACCACTTTTTCTTATTTGTTATAATTTAGGAAAAACACAGTGTTTTTTTCCAGTTTTACTGAGATATAATTGAAATAACATTGTATGAGTTTAAGGTGGACAACATAATGATTGGACATACGGATATATTCTGAAATGATTACCAAAATATGTTTAGTTAAAATTCATCACCTCACATAGTTACAATTTGTTTTTCTTGTGATGAGAAATGTTAAGGTCTACTCTCTTAGCAACTTTCAAATATACAATACAGTACTGTTCACTGTAGTTGTCATGCTGGACATTATATCCCCAAATTTCTTTATTTTATAACTAGAAATTTGTACTTTTTGATTACCTCCACCCCTGGCAACCACCAATCTGTTCTCTTTTTCTATGAATTCATATTTTTAGATTCCACATATACAGTATTCATCTTTCTCTCTCTGACTTATTTCACTTAGCATGATGCTCTCAAGATCACTCCATGTTGTCATAAATAGCAGGATTCCCTTCATTTTTATGAATGAATAATATTTTCTTATTATAAATATACATATTATAAAAATAAATATAATATTTAATAATATTTTTGTGTGTTTTCCCACACACATTATATATATATATATATATATATATATATATATATATATGTAGTTGTTTTCATGTCCTGGCTACTGTAAATAACACTGCAATAAACACAGGGATGTAGCTATCTCTTCAAGGTAGTAATTTCATTGCCCTCAGATATATATCCAGAAGTAGAATTGCTGGATCATATGGTATATCTATTTTTAATTTTTTGAGGAAACTCCATACTGTTTTTCATAGTGGCTGCACCAATTTACATTCCCACCAACAGCATACAAGTGTTCCCTTTACTCCATTTTCTCATCAACATTTGTTATCCCTTGTTTTTTTGATGATAGTCATTCTAACAGGTGTGAGGTGATATCTCATTTTGGTTTTGATTTATATCTCCTTGATGCTTAGTGATGTTGAGCACCTTTTTATATACCTCTTGGTCATTTGCATGTGTTCTTTGGAAAAATGTCCATTCAGTTCCTCTGAACATTTTTTATTGAATTGTTTTTTGCTATTGAGTTGTACAAGTGCTTTATAAATTTTGCATACTGACCCCTTATTAGGTATATGACTTGCAATATATTCTACCATTCTTGCCTTTCATTCTGTTGATGGTTTCCTTTGTTGTGCAGAGGTATTTTTATCTCACTTGTTCATTTGCTTGTTTTTCCTAATACCTGTTGGAGGCAAAAACTCCTTATTTTCCTCAGATAAAACCATTATAGGAAGGTACTATTTATTTGTTTGTTTGTTTGTTATTTTGCATGGCTCTTTTCAGTTTATTGCTCAAAGGAGTTACACTAGTCCAAGTTAAAAGCAGACCCCAAAATGGTTATATTGGGTTATATATGTTAATGGTTATATAATGGTTACATAATATAATGGTTACATTATACTTACATTACACAAGCTGTGAGGTTTTTAAACTTGTGGGAGAAAAAACAAAAACAAAAACAAAAAAACTTGTGACAAGGAACAGAAGGGAAATTCTATTCGTTGCAAGGAAATCTCCTTTAAGCTTCAGTGAGCCAAAAGCACTCAAAACCTATGAACCTTCAGCTGATCACCCTTAGCCAGTCCAATCTCTACGAGGAACTGATATATGCTCTTGCACTGGTCACCCTGTAAGGGAATTACTTCTCCATATTCTGAATGCTCAATTACAGTACCATTGCAGACAAATTTCTTAAATGCCTTCACCAGTTTCTTTTTATCATAATCATCAGTGATTCCTTGGAGAATAATAAGGATCTTCCTGCCATTTCTGTTGAATTCTTACATGGATATTATCCTCAGTGCCAACAGAAGCAGATCATCACCTTATTTGCATAAGCAAAAGAGTCCAAAGAGTGGAGGTTCTGGATGGCAGACTTATGATATGATTCCTTTTCCTTGGTGGAAAGGGCCTGTGGAAGGCAGCAGCTAGAGAAGGCTGGTGGGGGCATGGTGATTTGGGAAGCTAGGGGACTGGGGGGGGGGGTGGGTAAAGGGGGTGCTGAGTTCTCAGCAGTGGCTCCGTGACTGGGGCCAGGAAGGTACTTTTTAAATAGATGCTGGCCCCTCAAACCTGTACTGCACAGTCACTACCTGTTTGGCAGTACATCTTCCCAGTGTTAAAGGACAAAGGAGGCAGTTAGTTACTGACTTAATTTCCAGCTGTACCAGAAGGTAGAAAGAAGCTAAAAGTAGTCTCTACTTGTTTTGGATAGACAATGGTGAGAAAGATAAGGACATCGAGAAGATGGGTATAAGAGGATGATTCCACTTATTTGTTGGTTGAAATAATGGAAGTACCAGAGCTTTTAATACTAATGGGAGATGAGGGGAAGAGAAAGAAAAAAGCAATAAATTACACTTTTTATTTATTTTTTTTTTTGCTGAAGATAGTTCCCAGCTGTTTGGAGTCTGGGGCCAGTGTTGTTTACCATGGAAACTTAGTTTGCTGAATAAAACAAACACTAAGGTCATGCCTGATTTTGTGTGTGGTAAGTAGTGAAACCACCGCCCTTCCCCACAGTGTTCTCTCCAAACTATTTCTACATAATGGCAGGAAGTGAAAAGGAAAGTGTGCAATCCAACCTAAAGTGTCTCTTTTATCACTTTCCTAACAATGTCTTCAGGCCAGATACGAGCATTCAATACATTTTGTCCAGTGTAATGCATCCAGTAAAATGCTGTTTTGTTGTTGGCCTGTAGCATCAGTATCAGCAAAAGCATTCATGATATTGCACAAGGTATTATATACAGGAAGTCAAATACATTTACTCATTGTTTTTATAAGGTTAAAAATCAAAGTCAATTGATTGCATGGATGGGGCAGGTAAACACAAGGTGAACCCGTGACGTTTTGCGGCACCAGGAAGTAAGGAAGTACTAAAAGGGGGAGGGGAGGGATGGTAGATGTTAAAGGAACAAAGGAGCCAACCTGAAAGATCACAATGATCAAAGCTAGAACAATTTGAATAATGAAAATAATTAATGTACTATTGGATTGTAATCTAAAGTATAAAGTAAATATCTATGAGCTATATGGATGTAAACAAATGGAGGAAAAGAGACAAATCTCCCTTAAAGAAGAATTTTTCATAATTTATATAGATACCCTCCCTCCCCTCTAGAAAGTGGAGTTTAATTCCCCTATCCTTTGAATGTGAGGTGGACTTAGTCACTTGCTTCCAAAGACTAGAATAGGGAAAAGGAAAAATAACTTTACTGTGGAAAAACGTGACAAACATTACCTTGACCAGATGATCAGTGTTAAAATCATTGGTGATAAATCATGTTAATAGCATGTGTGCCCTGATATGATATGATGAGAATAACATTTCTTCATGTGGTATTCTTCCCCAAAATTCATGACCTCACTTCAGTCATGAGAAAGACATCAGACAAACCCAAATTCAGGATATTCTATAAAATATCTAACCAATACACCTTAAAATCATCAAAGTCATGAAAAACAAGAAAAGACTGAGAAACTGTCACAAGACCAGAGAAGACTAAAGGAAATATGATGACAAAGTACTATATGGTATTTTATCTGAGTTGAGTCCTAGAGAAAAAGGCATTGGTGGAAAAACCAGTGAAATCCCGCAATTCAAATTAATAGTAAATCACCAGCATTGGCTTCTTAGTTTTGACAAATATGCCCTGGTTATGTAAGATGTTAATGATAGGAGAAACTAGGTGAACGGTTTATGGGACTCTCCATGCTATCTTTGCAATTTTTCTGAAAATCTAAAACTATTCCAAAATAAAAAAAAAAAAACTATATTGAAAGACAAGTCAACATTTAAAAGCATATGGGATGAAACTAACCCAATGCATGTATTTGACACATAATGTGCAGGTAATTTAAAAAATTGTTGTGGGGTGGCTGGATAGCTTGGTCAGTTAAGTGTCCAACTCTTGATTTTGGCTCAGGTCATGATCTCATGGTTCATGGGATGAAACCCTGAGTGGGACTATGTGCTGACAATGGGGAGCCTGCTTGGGATTCTCTCTTTTTCTCTCTCTCTGCCCTTTCCCATCCACCGTTCTCTCTCTCTCTCTCTCTCTCTCTCTCAAAATAATAATTTTTTTTTTAATTTGTGTGAATTAGGTGTACTTTAGAAGGAAAAGGCCAAGGACATATTAGGATAGTTGTATGCATGTAATTTTAAGTGGTTCTGCTTTTTTGTGACAATTCAGGAAGACTTCTTACATCAGCTTTCTTCTTTTTCCTAATGCAAACAAATAAAAGATTAGTATCACTTAAGTGCTTTCAAGGGTACATTTCTTCCAAGCAATACCGAACCTGACACCATTACACAACAGGATAAAAACTTCAAAGATTTATTCACCTAATATCTATTATTAGATCCCAAATTCACCTGCGGTGGATTACTTTTTCTGTTAATTCATAGTGTTTGACATTCTCTCTCTTCAGCTGGTATGTGCTTTAGTTCCAGATGAGGTCCTGCAGTCTCATTAACTGCTTCTGTTTCCCTTTCTTGGCCATCGCTGCCTTTTCTTTATCCTGTTGCTTACAGAGGGAGCAGAAGAATTTGGAGGAGAGCTTTATTTCCATCACAAATTGTATAAAACTTGATCATTGTTGGATAGCGTTCAAGTTACTCTGACCTCTTTAGTCTTGCTTCTAAGTCAGTGGTTTTTTTTTGTGTGTTTTTTTTTAAATAATTTTATTTATTTTTGAGACAGGGAGAGACAGAGCATGAGCAGGGGAGGGGCAGAGAGAGAGGGAGACACAGAATCCGAAGCAGGCTCCAGGCTCTGAGCTGTCAGCACAGAGCCTGATGTGGAGCTCAAACTCACAGACTGTGAGATCATGACCTGAGCCGAAGTGGGACGCTCAACCAACTGAGCCACGCAGGTGCCCCTAAGTCAGTGTTTCTTAAGGAGTAGTGTGAAGATCACCTGCCTCAGAGTCACCTGGGATGTTGACTCCTGGGCCAGATGTACTGACTGGGGTGGGGCCCAGAATCCAATTCGAACACTGGTCCCAGGTGACTTTTTTTGTCCACCATTCTGAAAGGTCACACCTCTCAGGACATCCCAAAGGAACTTTCACTTTTAGTTTTAGCTTCCTTTTATGGAAGACCTTGAGACATTTTTAAAGTCTCCTAACTCCAAGTGAAAACTGAGGTGCTCCACAATTCAGAGGCTGAGAAAGCTTTGCTCTCAACTCTTTTTGTAGGAAGAATCTATTAGCCCCATAATAAAGGGCTCATAAAAATAAAACGTCTCGTGACTGTGTCTCAATCTCAGCATTTCTAAGGGCGTGTTAAGCCCTCTTCTAAGACGCAGATATAAAAGGCTACATTGACGAGTATTCTTACACATCTAAACACTATTTCCATATATGTGCTTCCTTATTTTTAATGAATTTCTTGCCAGTTTTCTAGACTAATGATATAGTATCGAGCGTCACATATATGATATAAATAGAGAACTAGGCTAAACTTTGGTGAAGAATAGATCATTTAGCTGACATTACTTGGTTTAAAAATTCCCTGAAAAGACATTTATTTTCTCAAAGTTACCATAATTTGAAGTGTTTGTGCTTTATATTTGTTCTACTTTTCTTTGATAGCTAAATTTCCATTGTCTGCCTCATTGTGACATAACATTCTCATTTTCTTCTCATTTCATTTAAAACAGTCAAGTTGTCTTTCATGTTAATTAGCTTTAAACAAGAAAAAATATCTCTGTGCATGTAATAACCAACTCCAAATAGGCATTATTTCATTAACTTCACGCTTTAGAGGCATGGTGGCTGCTTATTAAAGTATAGCAGAGCTGGTATAAATTAAATCTCAATGGGTCATTCATTAACAAGGCAGTATAAAGTGTCCTGGAAAGCCAGATCCTTTGGCTAAATTTAGTGGTATTTTTCCCATAAAATTTACCCAATGTTGCGCTTGTAGTTCAAACACAAAACCATTTTAATTAATTTCTAAAATCCTTTTCTCAAAAATAATAACTTAAAGGGAAGAGATTAATGCTGATTAAACCATATGACAAAACAAATCTAAAACATCAGCCCTGATGTTTCTAACCAAAGGCTATTAAGGCCTGTACATATGTTTTTCTGCACAGACTCATTATTTCCTAAAAAATAATATGCAAAAAGCCGATGATGGCCATTGAAATATTATATTTAATTATTTCATAGACATTAATTATTTTAAAGCAAGTAATTCATTCCCTTAATATTTTGAACCCTACAGTAACACAATCTTAACCAGGTTACAATGTTTAATAAAGCATTGTAGACAGAACTCTTTGTATTCAAAAAAACTTTGTAGTATTTTTTTTTCCTGCTAGAAGATATGTGTGTTTGCATGGTATTTGGCTCTGTTTCAGTAAACATATGGGGGAAGCCTTCCAGTTATAAAACATATAGAAATCTAGTAATGACATTTTGAGTAAAAATCCTTCCCATCCATTCATTCAGCAAAAATTTTCTCAACCCTTTCCATATGCCAGGCACTATACCAAAATCTCTTTGAGAACAAATGTAAATAAATGCTCCCTGCCCTTATAAAGCTTGGAAACTAGTGCCATTATTTTATTCCTAAAACAAATGACTAAAATATGATTTTTTTGGTCATTTTTATGCTAGTTGGGTTTACCTTATATTAATCAATAAGATTTTATAGTACCTAATAATTACTGTTTCAACAACACACACACAGACACAGACACACATACACACACACATATACACAAAACTCACAGAATTTTAAATATGGTAGAAACCTAAGGCATACATTATACATGAAATATTTTGTGATCAAGGCATTAAGAGTTTTACAGAATTTGTGATCACTGCATTTATGACATAATTCAGTCAACTATGTAACAAAATTAGAAAACATAAAAGTCCCTGACAAGATTCAAATTCTGTGATACAGACCGCACTCTTCCTAAAATTAGAGGAAAGTTTTTTTTTTTTTATGGAAAAGTCTTTATAGACTGATAAATCCTAGCCCAGAAGGTTCATGATATTTTTCTTCCCAAATAAATAAGTACATAATAAATAGGCAGAGGAGAGAAGGCTATCTCTTTTACTCTCCTATAAAAGTGTTCTATGATTGTTACCATTCAGAAAATTATAAATGTAAATTAATTAAAAAGGGAGTTTTGAGTAATTCATAACAATCCCAGAAAGCAGTTTTTCATTGTGAGATTAAAATGTATACAAACATATTAACATTTAGAGTTTAGCCATTTTACTACCTAGTGAATAAATTCAGGAATAACCTAGAAACTGCTTGGTTTCTCCCAACTTTTAGTTCAGTTCAACCTTTCCATTCACCATTACTAAGTTAGTAATGGATTTCTATTGGTCTCCTAGGAAACTACAACATAGAGAGGATTGAAAATGGTGATAATCTTGTTTCCCATAAACCTGTAAATAGGAGATAAATTGAATAGAGAAAGCACCAATGGGGTCACTGTCCCATTGGAAACAACAGGTTTAAAATTACCTTCAAAAAGTCTCTTCAAAAACAGAGCATGTTGTTTTACAGTAGAAAAAAAGGAAACACAAAAATCTGAAGAATTCTCTGGAGGTACCTGGATAAAAGAGGAAGGAAATAGAACATGAAGTATAATGATATACATTTATTACAAATTCAGGAAGTATTTTTTTCCTTGTCTTGCTTAAAAATTAGAATTACAAGCTTGCAATTTTGCCCATATTACCTTGTCTTTATTACACAGTGAGACAATTTTATTCGGCAGTACAATATAAGCAACTTTCCAAAAGGTTTAATGAAAACAAAATCTCAGCAGTAGCATTTTTGTATTTCACTGAATGGTTTTGGAAATATCCAGAACTATCACTTTATTAAAATCTGTGAGTTAACTTAAGTGTGTAAAAGTTTCAGTTTCTGATTTTCCAAATTTGAAGTTATAAAATGGAAAAAAACAAAAACAAAAACAAAAAAACCCTTTGACCAAAAAGGAGGAGCATCAGAAGGAGGAGGAGACAAGAGCAAAGTGTTGGCAACCATGTTGGAATTTTAGCATGGTTCATTCTGATCATTAGAAGATCTAAGTAAAAGTTAGAAGTAGGGAAGGAGCAGGAAAAGCAAATATGCAAATATTAGCAGATTGGAAAGATAGCAAAAATAAGTTTTAATAATTTTACAATTTAGGTCAAAATGAATTCCTATACAGATAGCTTTTGTAACACTAATTGCCTGTAAGATATAAATTCCCACTTGGTTATATTCAGTTAAATACATTATTACATACTTTCTATAGTCCTCTGTCTTACACTACTAATATCCATTTCTGCATATACTAAAACTAAGGCCCTTCAGGCCCACAGCATGCTGTGTATTTCCCTCATGCTTCCCATACCCTCCCACCTCTAGTAGAGAATCGATAAATGCTCCAAAGAGAGAAGTAAAATAGGGTAGGAATGGGATTGACTTTCTTAAAGACTGAGTTAGCAGGTACATTTTCAGCCTTCAATTCTTTGCTTCTACTAATAGAGTGATGAGGCTTAGCACAAGCTACCCCAAAATAGGCACCTTGGAATACTGAACATTTTAAACTGAAGAAATGTAAGAAAATAATAGAAGCAAGAAGGTCATTCTGCCCTTCCCTCTGCCCTTCTCCTCAGAGGCAGGTCATAAAACCCTCATGTGAGAGGGCCCCCCCCATACCCGGAGGAAAGGAACATTCTTATCTCGGAAGACCAAGGAACACCAAGGCCAATCTGAACAAACAGGCCCTACTAAGTTTCCTCTAATTTACTACACTTACCTCATATTCTGATCTGTCATATTTCCTACGGGACTGTCCACTTATCATCAAACCTAGCATAAAAATACTCAAGTTTAACTGTTTCTTTGGGTCTGCACTTCCCTATGGAGGCTTCCATGAAACTTACATGAAGTCAGTGTGTATGCTTTCCTCCTGTAAACCTACCTTTGTCAGTTTAACTTCCAGATCCAGGTCAGAGACCCGAAGAGGATCAAGGGAAAATTTCCCCCCTACACAGAAGATATATGTTCATATCTTCCAAAGTTGGGTTTTTTACATGGCTTTCTCATTAAATAGCTTTAAAACTAGAAAAGTCTTAAAAGTAGTTGTTAAGAGAGCTATGAAGAAGGTTTAAGAGTTTAAAAGGAAATTTTAAAATCTATTTAGGTTTGTTAAAATTCCTTTGACAGAATTTCTTTAAAATGAAGAAAGTAAAGGGAAATGGGACAATGTAGTGTGCATAGGCTCTCCCAAGAATAAAAATGACTCTTCAAAGAGAAAGTTTTATGTCCCACATATTTTCTTAGCGACCAGTTCAAATTGCTATGTGAAAGATGAAGCACGAATGAGCTACCTCTCAGTTGCCCTGTTATTCCAAAAACTGTATGCCCTACATTAGCACCTACCATATCTCATTCTTACCATGAGATGGCCATCCTGGCTGGATGATGAGCCAGAAACAGAAGGACTGTGGGGAATTTATGACTAATTTAATTCACAGATACCAAATCATTAGTTTTGTACAATGTCAATCTTTTTTACAGAAAAAAAAGGGGACTTTAAGAAATGATAAAGCTAAGTAATATTAATAACAATCATGCACATACATATAATGCTTCACAATTTATAAATTAATTTTATAAGCATCTCTCATATGATCATCAGTACAAATCACCAAAGCAGACACACAGTTATTATCGTCTTTACTTGATAGCAAAAGGAACTCTGAGTAGAGAAGGTTTAACTTAATATACTTAAATGTTTAACTATAGGTACATCAAATCATACATAGAGGAACTACTCATTCACCTCTTAGAGATTCCATTTATAAACTACATGGTGATCTTTTGATGGATTAGAACCCATGTTTTATGCTATATAAGGTACCTCATACTTTTGATACATTTAGTGATGTGAAGGAAAAGAATTCAGTGAGTGATCAAACTGGAACTCCAATAATAGCAATGTCTGTGTCTGTGGGTTTTACTTTGTTTAAGGTGTAACTTAACTTTTTTTAGTATAACTAAAAAAATAAAGAAGTCAAAATACTTCAGTAGGAACATTTGGTATACATTTTAAGGTCAAACCTTAAACTCACTATTAAGTAGCCATGGAATTTGTTGTCAACACTGTTATCAGGAATTGCCAGTAAACCTGTAAGCTTCATCCAGAACTAGTACAATAGGTGATACATTTCCTTTTAACAAAGGGAAACGAGAAACATATTTTACTATTGGTATGACCAAATATTCTACTAGTAAATGTCAAAGAATGGGAATACTTGTTTGGAAAGATGGAAGGTCATCCCTTTGAAAGAAGAGATTGGGTAACTACACTGGAAATTCTGCTCCTTAAATTTCTTCTTATAAACCCCAGTTAAGCACCCCTTCCCCTTAGAAGACAGATAAAATGGTAATATTCTTACCCTTTTCTGTATTGGTCTTTATACATTTTGTAAACACATGTAGAAGCTTATGTTTCACATGTGTATTTCAAAAGTAATTATCTGCTTTGAAAGGTGAATCCAATGTTATTTAAACATGCGTACAAATTTTGTAGTTTAGTCATGACGGTCCCATTGGGACCATTTTTTCCCCAAAAGTCATAGGCCTTTGGGTCACGGATAGCTTTCCTTTCTTTTCCTTCCTGCCCTTGTCAAGATCCAAACACCAGCGGGGAATAAAATCAGCAGGACGCTTGGCAGCCAACTTCAAAAAGGCCACCTCTTCACTAATGAGGCATTGAGAAGAGAGAGCCACAGACTCTAATAAAATTCTGCTCTGAAATCTGTGATGCTTCCAGGTACATTTTCCACTAGCATCAGATGAAAGTAAGGAAATATATAAAATCATGAAAAATAATATAATAGAAATGTCATAGCCAAGTGTAACCACAACATAGAGACACAGCTTTGAAATGTGTTTAGCTTGATACAATTAGTACTCGAATGTTTTAAGACACTTGAAAGTTTATACCATGCTGAGCATTATTTTCATTTCCAAGAAGTTGTTTTGAAAATCAAAAGAAAATCATTTTCTGGCCTAAACATTTATTACTAGCAAGATAAAAACATTTCCTTAATTGAAATAGAAATCTGAATGATCTGAAGTCCCACCAAAAGATTCAGACAAAGGCCCTGGTGAGACTCCACTGTGAGCATAGAGACCAGAGTGGAAAGAGGATCAAAATTCTGTACTGTCACGTGAGCACCTTCCTGTGGGTAGAACACAGATCAATTCAGATCAAAACTAAAATTAAATCATGCATAAGCCTGTGGCAACCCTGGGGTAGGGAAGCGAAGGTAATAAAGAACATTCTTTTATAGTCTTTCCTCTAGCATAAAATATCATGATTGTATATTTATTCTACAACTCTAGCTCAATAGGAATTATTAGCCAGGTGGCTTAAAATTTCAAACCTTGGGTCCAGATGGTTTAAATGTGGAGCAGAGGATTTTGTGTGTTGTCCTCATGAAGATTTAGACACGTGGACTCATCTGGAGGACTAGCAGAGCTGACCAAGAACCCACCTGCACAGCCTCCATGGAAAGGTTTCATCATCTGGCTTTGGAGCAGAGATAGCACTCAGAATTTTCCTCACTTGGTTGTCTAGTCAAAACCACATGGTCTCCTAGAAAAGTCATTAAGAGAGAAATCCTACAAGAAAAAGAAATGAATTTTATAGAGAAAATGTTGCGACACACTAGGAACACAATGCTGGAGTGGTTTGAGACCAAAGTAAGGTGCTCAGGGCTAAACTAAATACATCTTTCCTGGAGCACTGCACACAGACTCCCAAAGGGACTATGTGGGTATTTGAAATACTCAGAAACAAACCCCAAAACGCATTATTTTAAACAGGGTCCTTGCACTTTATAGGATATTAATGAAAAAAAAAAAAAAACCTGGAGGAAACTGAATGAGGTATAAGGATGAGATAGTTTTATTCATTTTCATATTTGGATGGTTGTTTCACATTTGGATATTGGATGGTTGTGTAGGAGACACACATCTTTGTTTATATGAAATACATACTAACGTACACAGCTTAATGAAACATTAGATGAACAAGTTAGTCTCAAATGGTTGAGGAAAATAAGAGTTCTTTGTCTTAAACTTGTCACTTTTTTATAAATTTGTAAGTTTGAGATTGCTTTTAAAATTATATATATGGGGGCGCCTGGGTGGCTTGGTCGGTTAAGTGTCCGACTTCGGCTCAGGTCATGATCTCACGGCCCGTGAGTTCAAGCCCTGCGTCGGGCTCTGTGCTGACCGCTCAGAGCCTGGAGCCTGTTTCAGATTCCGTGTCTCCCTCTCTCTCTGCCCCATCCCCACTCATGCTCTGTCTCTCTCTGTCTCAAAAATAAATAAACGTTAAAAAAATTAAAAAAAATAAAATAAAATTATATATATGCATACCTGCGTGTGTGTGTGTGTGTGTGTGTGTGTGTGTGAGTGTGTATCTCCATGACCTAGCCTAGACCTACTATCCCAGCTATTTTACTCATTATTCCCTTCATAAATCCTGTACCCTAGTTTGTTTGGCTTCTTGACTATTCTAATATATCATGTTGTAGACTTTGTCACTGATGTGACTTTGCTCAGTTACCTCCACCCTAAAAGCTGTTCAGAAAAAATCTGCCTGTCACATTCTACTCATCTTGAAAGCATCTCCTGAATGACATCTCCATGAAACATTCTATCAGAGCCTAGTCTAATAGATAGTATGTGTTCAAAATACATCTAGTGAAAAGAATTAATCACCTATGACTGGAATAGTTAAAGATAAGACCATAGAAATTGTACATGAGCTGGGCCTTTCAAGATCAGCATAAATCCACAGTGCAAAGGTAGATAAAGACTTAACTTTTATTCCACAAACAGGAATAAAGAAGAAGATTTTAAAAGGAGGTATAAAGTGGTTATTTGAAGGTAGATTTGAGAACATACTTTAATGATGTAGGAGAAGGAGCGTAGAAAAGATTCAGATCGTGGTAATTGGCAGAATAGAAATCTAGCCCTGCTGTATTTAGGGACTGGGTATTAATTTTGAAAGCTAATGAAGCCAAGGAGAAATGAAGAGATTTTCATATGAAAGCTGTTAAAGCAGGACAAGATCCTTTTTCAATAAGAAGAATGTGTCCATATTTTATTGTGTTCAATTGCCTGAAGTGACACAGTGTTGGGTCACAGGAAAAGATTAGTGATAATCCTAAAACACTGCAATGGGAAGAACAGCCAAAAAAGAATCACATATTCTGGCTATATATTTCCTAAACCATTTTTCTGGAAAATGATGCTCTAAATTAAGGATATATTGTTAGTCATAGTCACGGGAGACCAAACACATAACTGCTAAAGAGAAAAAGTGTTCCAGCTTCTCCTTGAATTTCCTAATAAAACTTAAAAGGCAATAACACATAATTCCAATGTATCCAGAATATTTAATCATAGGACTACCAAGAATAGTGCAGACATTACTGATTGCTACTTTAATATGAATTCCAGCTTTTAAGAGATGATTTCCTCATGGAAAAAAAAAAGTGATTTCAGTTTTTGAAGGAAAATATTGGAATACTGCCATTTTGTAAGACTCAGCAGTTTGGCAGATGAAGGTCTCACTCACAAAACAAAAAGAAGCTACTTCATCATCAAACAAAATTACCAGCATGAAACATCTGTCATGTCACCCTTAACCCTGCACTCTTTCTATGATGTTTTAGGAGGTTTGGCATTTCTATTAAGCTGTGGATCACCTTGTTTTTTAATACTCTCACTTCACTAACAATTTCACTGCAATACCAAAGAAACAAATCTCACAAGAGCCTTACAAAGGAATGCATTTTTATAAGGATTTCCTGAGTACAATATGTTGAAATTGCTGCCCAAAAGCTTGGCATTTCTCCATTCATTTATGCCATCCTATTTTCCTGTTTCTAGACTTTCCCACAGACTGATACCCTGTTTTCCTTGCTAGAGCTTTCTTTTTTCTTACAGCAGTCTCCTGAGACTAGCATGACTTGAGTAGAAGACTCTCAACATATCTTTTGACCCTGAAATTCTGTTATCTAAGAGTATTGCATTGTAAGGCTCCAGTCCCTTTCGCCTTTCCCTTACAACACCCCATATTAAACTCATTAAGCCAAAAAAAAATCATGTGACCATTTTCTGCAAATTATCATTCCCTTGGGGTGCTTTTCCAGAGAGGAATTAAAAGGAAAAAGGCTCATTTGCACTCTAGGAACAAATAATAATGGCTTATAATGACCATGACAATAAACACCAGCCCATAGGGTATAGGGCTTAGAATAAATCAGGGGGGTGCCTAATGTGAAACAGGCAGTGGTTCTAATAAGTAGTGGGCAGGGGTACTAATGAGAAATGCAATGATTCTGTCATGCTTTCTCATGAATTTGTGGTGTGCTTTCTGTTGTACTGATTTGTAGTGAGCTCTAAGAAATGTCTCTTCCATGCACATGCTCGTGTTCTCTTAGCTTTCGATTTGGAGATCACTAGATGTTATGGAGGAAGATCAAGAGGAAGAAAATTACATCTGAAATGTGTGAAGAAGGCAAATATCAGTCTATTTTAGTCTATTTGAGTGAGTATACTAAGCCTGAGAGATTAATATTGTCGTCGGGAGGGTTGTTGTGAGCACTCAACCAATTGTAGTACATCTCTTTCTGCATAAAATATTTCCTGGATTCTGAGTGGTATAGTAGATAATGTTTCATATTTATGAAGCTAATGATAGCATTTCATCCTGTCAAATTCTTACATAAGGAAAGAATAGCATCCTTTGATCTATACATTGGAATATCTAAGGCCAGATGTGTCTATACAAAGAAAGAAGTCACAAATCATGTTGCTGAAACAGTCTTTTGGAAAAAGAGCAAACTGACTTGAAAGCAAATTTTAACATTTTAAATAACCAATTAGAAACTAGTATTGGAAATTAGCTGTTTGGTTAAGGCAAGTTATGTGTTCTTTAAAGCAATGATAGTTTTGTTATGTTGGGAGAAAAAAAATCTTCAGTAAATTGATTCCTTGATATTTAGAGTTGGATATTAAAAGTTGAATAAAAAAATATTGTCTGCAATTCACAGAGCTGAGTACACTGTATTGAATTTGCTGTACTTCTAATTATTAGCAAGTTTTTATTTTTAGTTACTCCCAACAAAATTAGCTAAGACAGTAAATAATAGTTTATTTGTAGCAAGTGTTTCAAAGCTAATGAGAATTATTAAAGATAATTTTTATCACATGCCTTCCCTGCAAAGCCAGTAGATTAATAACTAAATAGGGATGTTACCCACAGCTTGGCTGCCAAGAAGAATTATATAAACTAATTAACAAAGACCTTGGAGGAAAGTGGTCTCATTTACAATCTTGATAAAAAGGCGGTGAGAAAAGATACCACAAAGGAAAAGATAGATTCTTCTATGTATTAAGTATCCTTTCTTTATAATAAAATACATCATAAGTGAAATAAAGAGGAAAAAGCTAATGAAATATTTTCAGGAAAATACATAATACCAAAAAGAAAAAAAAATTGAGCACATGTAAGGAAAAATTAGTAAACAAATAAATGGAAAAATTAAAATTAGAAATTAAAAATTTGAAAGCATGTTATATCTAGTAAGTGTGCAAAATGAAAAATAAGGTAATTATTTATATTGGTGATATATATATACATAAATTGATAAACATTTTAGAAATCACTTTTACTATGCGTTCCAAAAATTACATAAATCTTAGTATCATTTGATGGAATACTCTCACTCCAAGGGAATATTCTTAAGGATTATCTAAAAGAAAAGATATCTATACTCATTGCAGAATTATTTATTGAAGACCCCCTCTCCAGAAAAACCTAGATATTTAGCAATAGGAAATGATTAATTAAAATTTTGGCCTATCAACTTGATAGAAGAGTATTAGACAATAATAAAAATACGCGTGAGAATTCTATAGCATCATATAATGAATATTAAGTGAAAATGGCTTTCAAAAAAACTGCATAGCTGTCAAAAATAAAAAGGAATGTGGAAAAAGAAAAATCATTAAAAGCAGAAATATTGCTAATTCTGTATCTAATTTTTATCTATAGTGTGTTCTCACTTATGTAAGGAGAGGTGAAAGATTGCTCGAGTTTCTGTTGGAATTCAGTAATTTCAAGATAGTAAAATATAAGCTCTTCTAACTAAACTTGCACTGCAATTTATTTCCAAAACAACATTCTTCTATTATATACATATTCAATAAAATGTTTGATCAGTGCTGTTGATTCAGGCAGATGAGTTTTGACAGGATGTTTTCCTGAAATAATTGACAATGTTTTGGATACAAGAGCAAGGGTTTGGGTCTGGTGCAGGTCAAGGACAGCAAAAAAGGCAATATAGACAGGACCAAGAGCTGTTCTAATCAGAAATCATCTCAAATGCTTAGTGAGGAGAAATTGATATTGATCTCAAAGTGCTTAGTGAGGAGAAATTGATACTGATACCAGAACTTTCCTCCATATCCTTTGTAATTTTACCCTAATAATTTTATTCTATATAATATCCTTTATAATTTTACATTTATGATTAGGTATAAAAATTGCTGCATGAATTCATTAGAATGCAAGCTCAGTCTCCCTGCATAGATCTTTTGATTGTTTTCATAAAGTCCCAAGTTAATGATTTGTCTAAATAGTATACATAAACATCCAAACCAACTATTAGAGCAAAAGTCAAATGCTAAAAGTCTGGAGGCTTAACCTAGTTTATAGATTTGTGTTTGGGTGGGCACAGGCTGACAAAAATTCGAATTGGAATGTCTTACAATGGAGCAACCAGTCTGGACCAATCTGTACATTTTTGTTATCTTCCCGGTTCCCAAAGGCATTGGAGCTGACACATTTGACACCTATTTTAGAGTTTTAGGACTCAGAACTAGTAGGAAAATGAACTAGTGATCTAAAAAGTCTTGCGAATAGGTCCTTCATAGGAATGCTCAGGGGCCCTCTAATTCATGGATAGCTCAATTTTTCCTGGGGCTGTGGCTGCTGAGTAGGACTTCCTCAAAGCAATGTGCTTGCTCCCCCAAGGCTGGGGAGGTGGGATTGCCTCACCCCTGGCTTTTCTTTCCTCAGCCCAGGAGGCTGAGATATTTTGGGATCAAACCATTAGTGCAAGGTTGGAATTGGTCAGCCTTTGCTAAATTGAGAAAGCAGCTGTGGGGCTCTCATCCTGTTTCTCTGCCTCCTACTGACAGAGGCCGCTCTGGCAACCCTCAATTGACTATTAGGTAGTAATATTCAGACAAGATGATGTTGGCATTATTGATAGTATATGGAGAGTCCTCTACCCCTGTTTAAAAGAAAAATACAGTTATTTGGCATATATTGCAATTAGGCATGCATTTCATTTAACACCTTTCACCTGAGAATCTCAGAAGGTTATGGAAATTCCTAGTTAACTTTTTATCCTTAGAATCTGCAGACCACATATAAAAATTATAAATGGAATTTCAAGATGTGACAGGAAAGGATAGAATAATAAAAAGAAATAAAATACATTGTCCTCTCAGAGGCTTTAAATCTGTCCAATAGTAGGAAACATTGCACTTAATAGATAAAGGCATCAGTGGGGAAAAGATTTATGATAAAGAAGGTTTTCTCATTCTAACATATTTTCACAAATAAATTCAAATAATACTTGATCACATCTGTGTACTAAGCGTGGCTGTTACTCAGGCATCTTTAACTTTTTGGTGACATCTACTGTCTAAAATAGGAAATGCTATGGACTCATTCCATCCTCAGTATTTAGAATTTATTTCATTTTTTTTTTAATTTTTGTATTTACAAGACTACAACTTCTTTGATACTTCCATTTAATATAAGTAGACCTCATTAAAAGATTTAAAAGGTATTTAAATAATTTCTATATGCGTTGCTTCATGGAGCCATAAAAATATTGGTCTGTGCTGTCAAATCCTAATTTTTAGTATATAATTTAAAGATGTCATTTAAGTTTAAAGACTTTATTAAGCCTCTGTTCAAATATTAGAAAAATATTGAAGTGAATATTTAAATGCATTTTGTTATATTTAAAGAAAACCACTTCTGAGGGCTGTTTACAATATTATTGATATTATAATAGTAGTATATACAGTAGAATCCCAATTTAAAATTGTTTTTAATATTCTATTTATTTTTGAGACAGAGAGACAGAATGAGTGGGGAAGGGACAGGGAGAGAGGGAGACACAGAATCCAAAGCAGGCTCCAGGCTCTGAGCTGGCAGCACAGAGCCCGATGCGGGGCTTGAACCCACAAACTAGGAGATCATGACCTGAACTGAAGTCAGACGCTTAACCAACTGAGCCACACAGGTGCCCCAGTAGAATCACAATTTTAAAGGAAATCAAAGTTCCTAATCACTTGTCACCCTGACTTTCTATTTCTCATTCTAGCTATAAAAAATAAATTATCTGTTATTTACCAGGAAATAAGTATCATTTATACTCCTAATTATGCTCCACCTATTTCCCAGTTGATGGTTTGCAAAGACTTAAACACTTCATTTCATAAGTAATGATCATAACTGGAAAATTTTTTCAGAGGCATCTGGTAATGCAACAGCAAGGTAAACAATTTTTTTTTTTAATTGGGTAGCTCTTATATACAGGCATTGTGCTAGAAGCTTTCAACAGTGTAACAAGTGATCAAATGGGATAGTTCCCAAAGAATACCTCAAAATAGGAGGGTCTCATGTTCTATAACACAACCTACTTCCATCCACTCCAGTAAGAAGGGAGAAGATATTTCCCTAATTGACCATGGTTCTCCCATTCTTAGAAGAAAAAAAAAAATACCTTGCTCTTTTTAACCTATCCATTGTGATCCAGTGGACAGACAGTCATTTCAAGTTTACTACATGGTAAAAACCAGATATGGTAGAAGTAAATAAACCTAGAGTCTCCTGTAACATTACATGAACAGCTTTAAAGTATCAAGTAATTCCTTCTCCATTGTGATTTGTTTTCCAGGCTTCAGTATCCTTTTTTAAATTAGTTACCCCAAGGCCCAATGATCTGCTTGAAAAAAATAACCCATGTCAATTAATCGATTAATTTGTCATTATTTTTATAATTATAATAATTTAATAATTACATATATAATAATTAACTATTGTGTATTTACTGTCAAGGTTGGCTTTCCCTGTACCCAATAAAATATATGCTATTTTTTCAAGGGTTTACAGCCTACGAAAGGTAGGCATCAACGTTTCAAATCAAAATAGAATACCCTAAGAGATGAATGAGATACACAGCAATGAGATGAGGATTAAGTAAAAAGGCAAGAGTACTTCCAGCTGAGGGAATCAGGAAAGATTTATGGCAAAAGTGATGCATTTGATCAAATATGAGGAGTGTGTGCATCTTCAAAGTCGCAGTGTGGGTAGTCTAGGAAAGGAGGAATATGAGAGCAGGGTCTTCAAGGAGGTAGGAAGGCCTGGACACATGTGACACTGAGCAGCTCAGGATGTCTGCTAACTGGGAGCAAGTAGGAAACAAACAGAAGCTGAGATGTCTCACAAAGGGCCCTGCCTTGCAAACTAAGGTTTGAATATTTTTACCAGGACAGTGGAGTCCCTTACTCCAGATCCTTAGATCATAGAAGGGGAATATCTTCAAATCTGAGTTTCAAGTCAACTTCCTTTTAGCTTCATCTCAAAGCTGTTGCTTTGGGTTGGGTTTTTCCCAGCTTTATTCTTTCTTTACTTTTGATTTCTTCCTGACTTTAGACCAAGGTCACTGACAAGTTATTATCTCTAGATCTATCACATCTGATCAGTTTATGCTCTTTCTTTTTAAGTTTATTTATTTATTTTGAGAGAGAGAGAGAGAGAGAGAGAGAGAGAGAGAGAATCCCAAGCAGGCTACACACTGTCAGCATAGAGCCTGACATGGACCTCGAAACCATGAACCATGGGACCATGACCTGAGTCAAAATCAAGATTCAGAAACTTAACCAACTGAACCACCCAGGTGCCCCTATGCTTTTGATTTAAAAAAATATATATATTTGTTTCCCCTATTTCCTCTAAAAGGTACAAATAACAACCAACCACTATTTTGCCCTGGAAAATTGTTTTTATGCTTCACTAAAAATTGTTAAATACTTTTTTTTTAAGTTTATTTATTTATTTTGAGAGAGACAGGGAGAGCGAGCAAGGGAGGGGCAGGGAGGAAGGGGGAGAGAGAATCCCAAGCAGGCTCCATGCTGCCAGCACAGAGCTGGACACAGGGGTTGAACTCACAAACCGACTTAACCGACTGAGCCACCCAGGAGCCCCCCAAAATTGTTAAATACTTTTGATTTTCCTCTCTAAGTATATTTTATCATATTTGGCCCTAGACTTTCGCTTAGCACCTCTAATAAGTAAAGGAGTATTCTGGGAACACATCCATTATCTTCCCCGACCACAGAAGGTAGGAAAGTGACAGTAAAGAAAAGGCAGGTATGGGAGACAGTTTCACTCAACTTACTTGCTCTCACCTGCCTTCCAAAACACCCTCGGTTTAGTTTCTGTTGAAGTTCAAAATAACCCTTTCTGTGACTTGTCAATAAGATACGTAAACAGCATATTTGAAATGCCTAATATATAAGTACAAAATATTCAGAGCTAATTGAATTCAGTTGGCATGACTGCAAATCATAAATATATGCATATTATTTGAAATTCTGCCTAGAATTTAATTTTCACCCTAATTCTAGAAATAACTAAACATTTTTCTACTAGGTTAAGTTGGGGGTTCTCAATTCTACCCTAAGAAAGTACAATTTTGAGTTTCAGTCTGTGAGTTTATAATTTTTTTTAATCATGTATCATTACTCTTCCACAACCTTAGCATATTGGTAAAATTAAATCATCATCTTTTCTTTTAGTTCATAGTCGCAGTCTAACTTCATACAACATATAGAAGAAAAATAGGACGAATTCAACCGACAGAAAATTTCTATACTAATTTTTTATATGCATTTCTATACTAATTTTCTGTACTAATTTTTATATAATTTTTATACTTTTTTAGTATAAAATATAAAAATATACTAATTTTTTTTATTTCAGCTCAAACTTACAGTTCTCTCTATAATACACTTATAACCACCCCATCTCTCTCTCTCTCTCCCTCTCTCTCTCTCTGTCTCTCTCTCTGTCTAAACTGCACAAACTGGTTTTCCTCATGTGCTTGGCTCTCCCTTAGACAACACTGTCAGGACTTCCATGTATCGACAGCTCAGTTTACACCTAAATGAAATGACTTAACAATGACCATGTTATTTTTTGTCCAAATCCAGACACTTTTGAGAATGAAAAAAATTTTTACATCATTCTCAAAAGTATATAATTTTTTTTCCTAAAATTAAAAATTAAATATCTGTGTTAGCTAAAAATTTTTAAACTTTATATTCACTATCGGAATATTAGAAGGTAACAAGCAAAATAAATACTCTTGGTACATATTCATAATTTGAAATGTTTTTTAATGTTTATTTATTTATTTTTGAGAGAAAAAGAGAGAGAGCACACAAATGGTGAAGGGGCAGAGAGAGAGGAGCCACAGCTCCAAGCTGTGAGCGCAGAGCCCAATATGGGGCTCAAACCCACAAACCATGATATCATGACCCAAGCTGAAGTCAGATGCTCAACTAAGTCACCCAGGTGCCCCATATTTTTTAAATGTGTTTCATAGTGATATCTGTCTCTAATACAATATGCTCTAAATTTCTCTGAAAAGTATACTTTAATACAATTTTATTGTTTTTACAATTTAAAATTATAAATGTTTTGCCAAAATCTTTTTAAATGATATATAATGGTTAATAAAGTTGAAGTTGATAGATTCACTCAACTCTTCTTTGTAGGTATAATTAAGAAAATGCCTTCTATGCAGATGCTAAACTACTTGAGAATTTTCAGAGTAAATTCTGCTAAACGGCAGCATTGTCATACAGTCTTATATTGTTCCCAATAGATTTTTCCTCAAGACAATAACTGCAACAGGAGCCAATAATGGCAAAGCTTTAAGTCTTATTTGGAACACTGATAAACTAAAATCACAATTTGTGAAGTAGACAACTATGATAACATTTTAGATTGTATGTCTCACAAACTAATGGTATTATCAGATGAAGACAGTGGGAGATCAGAGGCCATCCTGATAGGACTTTGCTCAGTGTTTTTAAGAAAAATATAGTGTTTCCAGTCCGAGATGGAACCTAAAAGCTGGAAGCAGTATTCCAGGTCATAAAACCAAGAAAACTGAGCCTTCTGATGTTGTTTAGAAGCATGGTTCCACAATCACAAGTCCCGATTTTTATTTCAAGGACACCAAAGCTGTCCCTATTATTGCTTTAATTTAAAAATGTTCAGGGGCACCCGGGTGGCTCAGTCAGTTAAGCTAAGGACTTCAGCTCAGGTCATGATCTCACGTTTCGTGAGTTCAAGCCCCGCATCAGACTCTCCGCTGACAGCTTGGAGCCTGCAGCGTGCTTTGGAATCTATGTTTTCCTCTGTCTCTGCCCCTCCCCTTCTCATGCTCTGTCTCTCTCTGTCTCAAAAATAAATAAACATTTTAAAAAGTTTTTAAAATAATAAATAAATAAATAAATAAATAAATAAATAAAAATGTTCGAAGACATCCTACCCTATAACCACTCTAAGTGCCATACAACAGTATCACATTACAGTGGAATTCACAGTTTGTTAAAAATAAGTTAAAAAGCTTTAATTGAAATATTTAACAAATAGAGATTTAAAAAAAAAAAAAAACCTTCAACTTTTGAAACTTTTGGAGAATTATAATGAATGTACCAGAGCTTACAAACAGGAAGACACTGAAATGAATCCTTACAAACGCAAGGGACAAATCGAACACATAAGTGATGGGAATTCCACTGGCATAAAAATTCAATTTTGAAATTTTATACTTGCACTTCAAAATGCCTCAGCTTGTGAGGAAAATTTATGACAAAACTAAAGAGGGAGAAATATTCAAAAACAACCCAAAACAGGGACAATATATTACATCGGTTTTGTCTAGTTAGAGTATTTGGTGAAGAAAGGTACCATGAAAGGGGGTCCTAAAGCATACCTGTGAATGGATTTAGGTAGAAACATCTGCACATTTCAAGATGAACAAAATTAGAATTCAGAAAACCCTTTGTGTGTTAGAATTTGTTCTAAACTTACCAAGTACACAATTCTGTGCATTACAGTATCGGGGTCTGCCGTGCAGCAACCGTGTGACTTTGAATATTACCCTCTAAAATCCACTTTTCCCCTTCTGTAGAATAGGCATAGTAATAGTACGTACTGCACAGGTCTTTGTGAGGCTTAAAGAATGTAATGGATGTAATGGGCTTATCAGAGTGCCTAGCATACAGTAGGTGCTCAGTAAATGTCAGCTGCTATTGTCTCGCTACTTTCATCATCACCCTCAGCATCATCTCTTTTCCTTTAACTCTAAAGAGGAAGACAGTTTGGGTCAAGCTGTAGACTTATATTTAAACAGCATATATATCTTGATGCCACAATGAGAATAAATGTGGGTAAGAACCACTTACTGATCAGATTATAATTTAGAGGTATGGAAAGCACAGATAAGTTTTGACCCTCCTTTTTAAATTAAAATCTTAATTATTTCAAACTACTTTTGAAATGCCAGATGTGTGTCCCCTTACTATAGGGGATAGAAAGATAATTGGTGTCTACATTTATGATGAGATTTAGCTTCAATAGATACTAGTTCCACCATGTATTTTAGAAATAGTAGCTAAAGATGAATTGTTCTAGAACTCAATGCAGAAACTTTGGAAGACATCCTCCAGAATGTGTTTGATTTATTTTATTTTATTTTTTTAATTTTTTTTAATGTTTATTTATTTTTGAGACAGAGAGAGACAGAGCATGAACGAGGGAGGGGCAGACAGAGAGGGAGACACAGAATCGGAAGCAGGCTCCAGGCTCCGAGCCATCAGCCCAGAGCCCAATGCGGGGCTCAAACTCACGGACCGTGAGATTGTGACCTGAGCTGAAGTTGGGCGCTTAACCAACTGAGCCACCCAGGCTCCCCTAGAATGTGTTTGATTTATAATCAACAACCATACATAACAAAAATACCCACTTCTTTCCATGTATGTGCATTTTGCTACAACTTTATCCTATAAGGTCCATCAGGAAGCTATATTGCTTGAAATCAAATATTCCAGACTAAAATTATTGAGATTTCATGATCAAATCGGTCATTAAGGATATCTGCTTTAGGAACCATTCTTTATAGTGCAAAAAGAAATCTTTGTAACAAAATTAATTTTGTATCCTTATTTGCATTGATCACCAGGAAGCTTAGATCTCAACCTGAGGCCTATCATTAATCATTTAAAAAACCAGGGGTGCCTGGGTGGCTCAGTTGGTTAAGCATCCAACTTCAGCTCAGGTCATGATCTCGTGGCTCGTGAGTTCAAGCTCCAAATTGGGCTATGTGCTGACAGCTTATTGCCTGGAATCTGCTTTGAATTCTGTGCCTCCCTCTCTCCACCCCTCCCCTCGCCTTCTCTCTCTCTCAAAAATAAACATTAAAAATATTTTAAATAATTAAAAAAACACAAAAGATGAGTTGTGATAAGGATATGGAGAAAAGGGAATCCTTGTACACTGTTGGTGGAAATGTTAACTGGTACAGCCATTATGGAAAACAGTATGAAGATTCTTCAAAAAATTAAAAACATTACCACCATATACAATCTCACTTCTCGGTACATATCCAAAGCAATTGAAACCAGAATCTTGAAGAAATACCTATATTCATATATTCATTGACTCACTATTCACAATAGTCAAGATGTGTAAACAACTTAAATGTCCATTAACAAATGAATAGATAAAGAAAATACGGTATATACATACAATGGAATATTAATCAGCCTTCAAAAGAAAGAAATCCTACCATTTTCAACTACATGGAATAGACCTGGACATTATGCTGAGTGAATTAAGCCAAACAAAAAAAGACGAATATTGCATGATCTCATTTATATGTGGAATCTAAAATAGTCAAACTTATAGAATGATGGTTGTCAGGGTCTGGAGGCAGGGAGAAATGAGGAGGTATTGGTCAAAGGATACAAAGTTTCAGTTATATAAGATAATTAAGTTCTGGAGAGTTACTATTCAGCACATAATCCCTACAGCTAACAATACTATATTGTATACTTCAAATATTCTAAGAGGGTAGATCTATGTTAAGTGTCCTTTCCGCCACCATCACTATCACCACCACCACAATGATAATAATAATAATAATAATAATAAATAATGGAGGAGGGAGGAAACTTTTTGAGGTGATGGATATGTCTATGGTTCTGATGGTAGTGATGGTTTCATGGGTATATACATATCTCCAAACTCATTGAGTTGTATATATTAAATATATATGACTTTTTACATGTCAAGAAAGTATCTGGACAGTCTAGTGATTATGTGGTGTTATTAATGCATGACAGTAAAGAAATAGCTTCTGTAGAAAGGAATAATTTGATAAGTGAGCCATGGAATACAATTATATTAAAGTAAATTGAAAATGGAATCATATTTTTTACTCTATATTTAGGCATTTAATTATTTTTCTAGCAGATAAATAACAACTGGGGTTGTTTTTCTGAAGATACAAATACAAATAATATCACCATTTGTTAATAAAGACTCTGCAGCTATTCTTAATCTAAAGATAAATATATCCATATGTCCTTCCACTAAAAAATAACTGTACAAAATCATAACTGTACATATTGCCATTATTGTTGGTTGAGTTTGCCTTTAATTTTATTTATTTGAATATGTAATACAAATACAAATATAGTATGAATTTTGAAAGTTCCAAAATTGAAAAGAGGTAAAAATGTATACATGAAAAGTTGTCCTTACTCCTCTACCTTTCATCTACTCAAAACCCCCTACCCCTGCCAAATCATGAAAAACTACTCTTATCATTTTTTTATTCTTCCAGAGGTCTTCAGAGAATGTAAAATCATGTGCATATGCTTTTTTACTTCTTCCTTTCTTCCTTTCTTTCTTTCTCTCTCTCTCTCTTTTTTTTTTTTTTTTTTTTTTGCAGAAAAGAAGCAAGCCATACCCATGATTTTACCCTTTGCTATTTTCTTTTAAATATATAGAGAAAGAGACTTAGTACCATATAACTACATACAGATCCCCTACGTTCTTATTATTGCTACTTAGTATTAAATTCTTGTAATACTTGTAAGCATATTATTTTTTCACAAGATAAATATTTGAAATTTTTAAAGATTTTTCCAAAAACTTTATATAAATATTATCAATTTATATTCCCACTAGCCTGCTATTTTTTTTTACATGTGTCAATATGATTTGTGAAGAACAATATCATAGTGATAGTACTGTCTTATTGTGAGTGAAACTGGGCATCTTTTTATGATTAAGATCCATTTGCATTTTCTGCTAATTGTCTTTTTATATCATTTTCCCTTTTTCTATTGGATAGATTATCCTTTCCTTACTGATTTTTTAAAATCTCTTTTTATATTAGAAAAACTATGGTCACCTGGGTGGCTCAGTTGGTTAAGCATCCAACTTTGGCTCAGGTCATGATCTCACAGCTGTGAGTTCAAGCCCCATGTCAGGCTCTGTGCTGACAGTTCGGAGCCTGGAGCCTGCTTCGGATTCAGTGTCTCCCTCTCTCTCTGCCCCTCCCCCACTTACAGTCTGTCTCTCTCTCAAAAATGAATAAACTTTAAAAAAAAAAAAAAGAAAAGGAGAAAGAAAAACTAGATCATTAAATGTAATGGGTTGCAGATATTTCTTCCAGCTGGTCATTTCTCTTCAAGAGGTTTACTTGAAGAAATTTTATTATTGCTTTTGTTTTATGTGCTTGAGTTTATCAATCTTTTATTTTATATATTCTAAGTTTTATATCATACATAGGTAGACTTCCTCTCTGAGATTACATAAAAATTCATAATTTCTTGCAGTGGCGATTGATTACAGCCCTGTTGTTGAGTCTTCACTGGTTCTGGAACACTTTCCAACTATTTTTGAGACAGGGATTTTGCCTGTCAACTGGTTTTGTTAAAGAAGAAATTTGCGTTAGATTTTCTTTTCATTGTTGCCTTCTTATGATTTCTAAGAAGTGAAGGGGGAAATTACTGACAATATGTTTCCATTTTTAAACTGAAAGTCATTGTTTTTTTTTATTTTATTTTACCCAATTTATTTCTATAAGTCAAGTCAAATTCTTTGTAGAATGACATTATAAATGCATAAACACAATTATTGTGATACATAAGCAATGAAGTTTTTGTTGTTGTTTATCACTCAGTTTCCTTTGAAATACATGTTTTTTTTTTAATTGTTTTCATTTAAGATGACTGTCCTTGTAAGATTAGGTTATCGGACAATAATGTGTAAATTTATGCACAAATTTTTGCATATAATTAATTTCAGGAGCTTCAGAGAGCTCTTCAGAACTCCTAATGCCTATCATGACCTATTTTGAAATTCAGAGATAAGCTGAATATAAGAGTCTCAGACTCAAAATGCACAATAATTTATGTTGAAGGAGAAAAACTTTCTTTTGTTGTTACCACTAAGGTGTGGAGATTAGGGGCACCTGGGTGGCTCAGTCAGTTAAGTTCTGGTCATGATCTCAGAGTTCATGGGTTCGAGCCCCATGTCAGCCTCTGTGTTGACAGCTCAGAGCCTGGAGCCTGCTTTGGATTCTGTGTCTCCTTCTCTTTCGGCCCCTTCCCCACTTGCACTCTGTCCCTCTCTGTCTCTCAAAAATGAATAAACATTTAAAAAAATTTTTTTTTAATGTGGAGATTAATATGCCAAACAAGATGGGACTTACTTTAACAATCCATGACAAATACTATTAAAATTGTTACTTATTTTAAAATGATCATGGAATATATGATTCAACATAAGATCTTACTGTTTCAAAGTATGAATGTGAATGGACTTACTAAGTATATACTCAACACAGTTTTGAATAAATTATCGAGTTTTTTTCAAAATCTTTCGTTCAAGTAGCAAATCTATTGACAACTAAATTCCTTTATAGAAAAAGTCTAGTTAGACTGTTGAGAATATAAATTAGTTAATGTTGTAGAAGGTAAACTTTAGATACAAAAGATAACAGCATGTTGAAATGGAGTTTCATCTGCTCCAGTTTTAAGTCAGGCCCAAAGGCAAAACAGAACCATTAATGCTACCTACCCTCCACTTTAGGGTAGCTTGTTAAATCATCTATGTAAGAATTACAAAGTAAGCAGTCAAAAAATATTTTTGCACTTGTTGACTTACTACCTAATTTATTGTTATATAATAAGCTAAATAAATCTAATAAAAGAAAGAGAGAATTACTTTAGGTTAAATTATCCAAAAATAGTAGAGCCCCCCTCCCACCTTGGGTAAGGAAGAAAGTGCTTCTTCCTCACGCTAAGGCTACTGGATGGAACAACCAAGCTACTGCTGAGAGAATCGAATGTTTGCCTACTAAAGTTTGGAAAACCTTAATATCCAGTGTTTGCCTCCCACTTGAAAATTCCAAAGTAAAAGTCTGAATCTGGGTCTGTAGAATGAAAACGAAAGACTATATTTGCCAGTAGTGGTAGGTCAGAAAGACGTGATTCCTTCCTATGTTTGGCTGTTGGTCTTAGAGGAAAAAGGCACACAAGGATCATTTTAGAGGAAAACTCCTCTTCAAGAGGGTTTGCTCCCAGGAACAAGGAGCTTTAGCAAGAAGAGTTTGAGAGTGTGCTGTCCAATGAAGAAGCAGTTGGAGACAGGGCATGTAGGGAAAAACTACTGGAGAAACTTTCCTCACAGCATAAGAAGTGAATTTTTGTGTTTTTTGCAAAGGGAGAATATCAAAGAAACACACAAAAATATTTAAGGAGAAAAAAAATGAACACTGAAAATCTGCCATATTCAGAGGGCACCAAAGACCAAGTTACAGCTACTTCTCATAAGTAAGATTTTGTTCATGCCTCCTTTGCTCTCTCCAGAACCAACTCAGGAACTTGCAGTGGCAGCCTATGGGCAAAGTGATGATGAGAAGGGTTGGAATATATGGAGAGATGGAGAAGAGGCCATATTCACTTCCCCTGCTGTGATGGTTAATTTTATGTGCCCACTTGACTGGGCTAAGGAATGCCCAGATAGCTGATAAGCATTATTTCTGGGTGTGTCCATGAGGTTGTTTCCAGAACAGATTAGCATTTGAAACAGACTAAGTAAATTTCACTCTCACCAATTCAGGTGGGCATCATCCCATCCACTGAGGGCCTGAATAGAACAAAAAGCCAGAGAAAGGGTGAATTTGTTCTTTGCTCTATCTGGGACATCTATCTTCTCCTGCCTTTGGACATCAGAGCTCCTGGTTCTCAGACCTTTAGACTCAGACCTGGACTTACACTATTGGGCTCCTCAATCTTTAGACCTTTGCACTCAGACTGATTTGCGTCACTGGTTTTCCTCATTCTTCAGCTTGCAGGTGGCAGATGGCAGGATTTCTAGGCCTCCATGATTACATGTGCCAATTCCTATAATAAATCTTCTCATCTATATCTGTATCTGCATCTACATCTCTGTTCTGTTTTTTTTGGAGAATTCTGACGAATACACCTGCCAAAGGATTCCTAAGTTGAAGGCTTAAATCTAAATGAAGCACAGAAATTGGATCACTACTGATGGAATGGGAAAAGATATTTTCAAATGACATATCAGATGAAGGGCTAGTATCCAAAATCTATAAAGAAATCACCAAACTCCACACCCAAAAAACAAATAATCCAGTGAATAAATGGGCAGAAGAGATGAATAGACACTTTTCCAAAGAAGACATCCATACGGCAAACAGATACATGAAAAGATACTCAACGTCACTCATCATCAGGAAAACACAAATCAAAGCCACACTGAGATACTACCTCACACCGGTCAGAGTGGCTAAAATGAGTAAATCAGGAGACTATAGATTCTGGCAATGATATGGAGAAATGGGAACCCTCTTGCACTGTTGGTGGGAATGCAAACTGGTGCAGCCGCTCTGGAAAACAGTGTGGAGGGTTCTCAAAAAATTAAAAATAGAATTACCCTATAACCCAGCAATAGCACTGCTACATGTACCCCAATGTTCATAGCAGCACTTTCAACAATAGCCAAATTATGGAAAGAGCCTAAATGTCCACCAACTGATGAATGGATAAAGAGGATGTGGTTTATATATACAATGGAATACTACTTGGCAATGAGAAAGAATGAAATCTGGCCATTTGCAGCAATGCAGATAGAACTGGAGGGTATTATACAAAGTGAAATAAGTCAGAAAAAGACAGATACCATATGTTATCACTCATATGTAGATCTTGAGAAACTTAACAGAAGAACATGGTGAAGTAGAAGGTTTAAAAAAATGTTACAAACAGAGAGGGAGGGAGGCAAACCATAAGAGACTCTTAAATACAAAGAACAAACTGAAGGTTCATGGAGGGGTAGGGGAGAGGGGAAAGTGGGTGATGGGTATTGAGGAGGGCACTTGTTGGGATGTGTACTGGGTGTTGTATGGAAGCCAATTTGACAATAAATTATATTTAAAAAAAAAGAAATTAGATCACTAAAAGAGACAGAGCATCTCATTTGCAATACTGAGTTCTTATGGATGATTTCAATTTAGTGAAATCAACAGAATCTTTTTTTCCAAAACATAGGATATAGTATATATGTGTTTTATTTAATTCCTCTTTGCCTAGTTGGTAAGGGAGAGATTCCTACTCTATGGTTATGAAGATGGCTAAACACACAACACCTGACACTGGACAGATAAGATTGATGACAGTTTGAGGACATCACATGCCATGCAGGGCCACATGGGGGTTGCACTTGGGACAAATGAGCAAGCATTGTACAGGAGGATGTAATTGGTTTGTTTGAATAATTCTTTGGGCTGACAGGGAACTGAAGCCTGCTGCTCAGGGATAAGCAACCACTGTGCCTCGTTCCTGTGATAGGAGGGTTGCTTGACTAGGGGTCCCTATCTGTCAGAGGGGGAGGGGAACTTGTGGCTAGCCTGTTCAAAGCTCTCCCAGTTTTAAGGTCTCTCTAGCTGTAATAAATTGAATGGTTGGGAGTAGGGCATGGTCAGAGACAGGTAGACAATTAAGAGGCTGCCAGTGTGTCTAGAAGAGTGAAATGCAGCAAAAGAAATTCTGGGACTAGAGAGATATGGGTGGATCTCAGAAACATTAAGTAGAAAACAACAATAACAACGACAACAATTAAGTTTTCTGGATTTAGCAACCAGATAAATGATCATGTCTTTCATTATAGCAGGGAAAGTCATATAAGCACAATTCAAAACTGGAATGCTCAATTCATAAAATTATGATAAGTTAATCATAAGGTACAAGGATGAGAGTCATTTATATGTATTAATTCCACTTCCCGTGATTATAGACTATTAAAAGCTAAAGCACAGTGGAACCAATATCTAGGTAACACGAATCGATGAACAAACATTTTCAATATACCTAATAGAAAAGATAGCATTCTCAAAGAATTTTTACTAGTTGGGTATATTGAGACCAAACTCATAAAAGAACTAATAGTACATTGTGGTATTTGCTAAGCACCAAATAGTCAAAACAGAAAATAAGTCTTGTAAAAGTATCCAAAAATGTCTATGAATACTAGTGGAAACTTTCAAAATCCAAAATTTACTTTTTTAAAAAACTTGTTGTCAAGTTAGCTAACATACAGTATATACAGTGTGCTCTTGTCTTCAGGAGAGGTTCCCATGATTCATCACTTACATATAATATCCAGTGCTCATCCCAACAAGAGCCCTCCTCAATGCCCATCACCCATTTTCCCCACCCCTGACCCCCCACCCCTATCAACCTTCAATTTGTTCTCTGTATTTAAGAGTCTCTTATGGTTTGCCTCCCTCTCTATTTGTATCTTATTTTTCCTTCCCTTCCCTTATGGTCTTCTGTTAAGTTTGTCAAATCTTACATGAGTGAAGTCATATGTCTGTCTTTCTCTGACTGACTTATTTCACTTAGCATAATACCCTCCAATCCCATCCACATTTTTGCAAAAGGCAAAATTTCATTCTTTTTCATCACTGAGTAGTATTCCATGGTATGTGTATATGTATATATACATATACATATACATATACACATATATACATATATACATATACCACATCTTCTTTATCAAGTCATCAATCAATAGATATTTGGGCTCTTTCCATACTTTGGCTATTGTTGGTAGTGTTGCTATAAACATTGGGGTACGTGTGCCCCTATGAATCAACACTCCTGTATCCTTTGGATAAATTTCTAGTAATGCTATCGCTGGGTCATAGGGTAATTCTATTTTTAACTTTTTGAGAACCTTCCACACTATTTTCCAGAGTGACTGCACCAGTTTGCATTCCCACCAACAGTGCAAGAGGTTTCCCCTTTCTCCACATCCTCACCATCTGTTGTTTCCTGAGTTGTTAATTTTAGCTACTCTGACCAGTGTGGTTTTGATTTGTATTTTCCTAATGATGAAGAATTTTGAGCATCTTTTCATGTCAAAACACAAAATTTAAAATGTCATCTTTTAATCTAGAAGTTCTGCTTCTAGGAATTTCTGCTAGGGAAATAGTGAAGAAATTATGAATATGTATGCATATAATGGTGCTCTTTGCATTTTAACAGTGAAAACTTAGCTATCATCACTATTAACATCAAAACCAGATTAGTTATATAATAACAGCACAGCTATACAATAGAATATTATACCATCATTAAAAAATACTAAAGTAGAACTGAGGTATTACTAAATAAAAGACATAGACAATATATTATTATCTCAAAAAACAGTTCATGGGAGAGTGTAATGACATGGTAATATCTCTATCTATAACTATCTGTATAAGGAATTCTTAAAAGAATTACCCAACAGATTAACAACAGTTAACCTTTGAGAATGTGAAATTGCAGAGGTACTTTCACTTCTTCTCTACCATTTGAAATTTTAGAATGATAATATGTGTAAAAGATAAAACATATTATGAAATGACTTCCGTCGTTGTCCTATGAGGAGCTTGCTGGACCACTCTTTTTCAGAGAGAGAAGGCCAAATGGCATGGAAACTCTTCTATGGTTGCATCCTGACTCCTACCACTGAATGCCTTCCATTCCCAGCACCCAGAATTTAAACTAATATACTTACCACTTTGATGGGTTCACTGTTTGACCAACTCATGACTACTTACTGTTCATTTTTCTAGTTTTAAATAATAATAAATACAATTGGGCCATTTCAGAAAACCCAAATATAGGGCTTTTCTATTTCTATTAAGGTCAAACATTCTCTCAACAACCCAAATTCAAAATTACAAAACCAGGTTTCATTTCTTCTTTGCTTTCTACATCAAATCTTTAACAAAGTCACCCATATTCTCCCACTCCTTTCTACTCTTTATAATAGGTGTCAGTAAACTTTTTCTATAAAGGGCCAGATAGTAAATACTTGAGCAAAACAACACACTTAGATCTTAAATGCACTTTGCTAAGTGAAAGAAGTCATACATAAAAAGGCTCATTCTGTACCCTTCCATTTATATGGCAGTCTGAAAAAGGCAAAACAATAGGGACAAAAAAGCAGATTAGTGGTTGCCAGTGAAAAAGGAGTAATGGGAGGCCTTGAATAAATAAGAAACAAAAGGGAATGTGGGACTGAGAAAACTGTTCTATATGGAACTGTAGTGGTAGATACATGACTCATTGCATTTGTCAAAATTCAAAAACTGTACATCACAAAGAGTGCATTTCGCCACGTTAATTTTTTTAAAAAATCAAATAGGATGTAGGGAAGGATGGAATGCAGACTGTAGCAAATCTAGCTCTATTACAAATGAATCGCATAATTACAGAAAGGAGCTGACCTAAGTAGCTTTGGCAGTTACCACTTTTTAAATTATTTTTATATGTTTATTTATTTTTGAGAGAGTGAGAGAGAGACAGACAGCGTGAACAGGGTAAGGGCAGAGAGAGAGAGGGAGACACAGAATCCAAAGCAGGCTTTAGGCTCCTAGCTGTCAGCACAGAGCCTTATGTGGGGCTCAAACCCACGAGTCACAAGATCTACTGAGCCACCCAGGCACCCTTGGCAAACAGTTACTTAACCCGATACTTTAAAGCTACAGACAAAAAGAAATGTACACAGCCCTCTGCTCTAGCTTAGGGGTTGACAAAATATTTCAGTAAAGGGCCAGGTAGTAAGTTTGTTAAGCTTTGCCCACCATAAGTCTCTCTCACAACTACTCCACCCTGCCATTGGAACACAGAAGCAGCCATAGACAATACAATATGAGCATGGTTATGTTCTAATAAAACAATTTATAAAAAACAGGTGTCCAGTCAGATTGGGTTTATGAGCTGTAGTTTGACAATCCCTGCCACAGTTGATAAATTTGTTACTCACAGGGGTATAAGAAGTTCAGAAAGTTCTCTTTTTTTATGCTAGGGCTGAACCAATAAGTAAATACATCATAGAAATTAAAAATTGGGTTTCTCACTATTGAAGAAAGAAGTTACAAATAAGGAAAGGATAGATGCTAGAGTGAAACATGTGGTACCAGAATGGAGATTGAGGTATTGAAAGGATTCATGATTTTTTTCTACAAATATCAGACAGAAATAAATAGATATACTTATAGGCATAAACTAGGGTACATATACATATTTCCTAGTTCAATCCAGTACCAAGTACTGGAAGAAATGCTACCTCAAAAGAAATGAACTTGGTTTCCAAATACTATTTCTTAATAAAAGGAAAATTGGTTTATCCCAGGGCTTGGCAGAGAAAACATAAGATGATCCTGGAACAGTTTGTGATACCAGAAAGAAGGAAGTTCTTATGAATAAGTAATAAAAGATCAATACATACTGAAAGGACACAGGAGACAACCCCAAAAAAGCTCCCAATAGCAAAAATTAGGACAATTTGAGAAACAAAAAAAAGTAACGACAGTATTGGATTGTAACCCGAAGAATGAGATCAATATCAATCCAATATAAGCAAATGAATGAATGAATGAATGAATGAATATGGGAGAAGGGACAAGTCTTCCTTACAGAAGATTTCCAATTAAAAATATAGAAAGGATAGGGAAAATAGCAAACCACAGTAACACTTCCCTCAAGCAGGATCCAATGATGAATACTAAAATTAATGGATAAAATTTAAGCAGAAATAGGATTTTGCTCAGTCACAAGATATCTCTCCCCAAATATTTAGTAATTACAAAGGGAAAACTAGCAACTTCACAATGGAAAAACCTGGCAGATGTCAAGTGATTAAGGTTAACATCATCAATAATAAGACATATCAACATCATCTACCCCTGATATGATGCTTAATGCATTAAGGCACGTCATCCCTGAATTATTCTTCCCATTGATTCAGAGCTTCAATATGATCAAGAAAAAAAAAACAAATAGAGAAAATTCTATAAAATAACTCGCCTATACTCTTCGAAAGTGTCAAGATTGTAAAAAAACAAGGAAAGACTGAGAAATCATCTCAGATTGTAACAAACTGAAGTCTCATGGCAACTGTATGCAGTGTGAGATTCTGTACTGGATTCTGGTACAAAGATACTGGAGTCCAGCTCCAGCAGGTCCAGGGGTTCCCAAAGCATGAACGGTGTCGGCGAAAAAGTGAAAATAAAACAAAACTAAAATAAAAACAAAAAATAAAAATGGACACAGACAACAGCAGTGTGTTGAACTGGTTGATTTATTGTAGCAAACGTGGCATTATATTTGCTAGTGATTTCCTCGTAGCATACATCGTCTATGTTTTTCTAACATTACCTAATTTTGAAAATGTTCCTATGTGTAAACAACCTTTAAGAAATAACATGGCGATTTTCTTGTAAAGTTCCCGCATACCCTTTGATTATTGATTAATTTCTTTCATTATTTTTATTATGTATCTATGTTTATCTATAATCTAGAAAGTATTTACTTTGCTGTTTTCATGAAAGGTCATTTATCTCTCAACACCTCAAGTGGAACAGTTACAGGGACATGACCTCTTAGTTGTTTCCCTGAACCATTCGTGGTTTTGAAGAACAAAAGTGTTCGCCTGGGTCCTAGGTGTCAAGAAGGGGGCCAAAAGGGCCTTAGAAACCCACGCTTTATGCATTCTCAGAGAGACAATGCACCTAGGAACCAGTGAACCATTCTCTACTTTAACCGACTAGGTTCAATCATCATCTGGAATGCTTCCTGGGGGCCAAGTGGGCCTAGGGGTTAGAGTGACCTGTGTCCATAGACACACTCCTTAGTTACCAGAGTGGGGCTTTCAAATCCATATGTCTCTCCTTTGTTGGCCGCCTTTGCTGGCAAATGCATGAGGCTATCCTTCCTGTAAGTAGAGGAGTCTCCACAGGGGATAGCAAAGGCTAAATGTAAGGCTGCACAATTTCTTGCGGAAACTTATTTTCTTTCCTAATGGTTCTTTTCCCAGAGGGCCTGTCGAGGGCAATTCCCCAACAGACAATACCCCAGGTAATGTTAAGACCAAACTACCTAAAAGCAGGAGTACAAGAAGCTTCACTGTTGGTGGGCCACCTTACAGTCACCAATCCGTCTACAGCCCGGGCCTTGCCATTCAAGCTGGGATAGCTTGGCTTCCAGCACAAAGAAGTGGGGTGGGGGGGCAGTAGTGTGAAAACTGGTAGAATTCAAAGAGATTCTATAGTTTCATTAATATCATCATACCAAGATTAATTTCCCAGGTTTGATCATTTTTTTTTTCCTTGATCATGTAAAATATTGGCATAAGGCTAAGCTGGGTGACCAGTACATGGAAGCTTTTTGTAGTATTTTTGCAACTCTTCTATAAGTCTAAGTTTACCTCAAAAGTATAAAAACATTAAGGCTGAAAATTTATTCATTGAATTCTAACTATATGCTAAGTATAGAATTAAAATCTAAGATTATTAAAAACATCACTCTGGTCTATAAATGCCTTATGCAATCAAAATTGTATTTAAGATACTACCTTATAGATAAGATAATTTTTAAGTGAAATTCACTTGTCATTATGAGGATAAAAGGAGGATATATAACCCCTTTGGGGTCCAGTTCTAAAGCAGTTAGATAGAAGAACATCAAATGTAATGGTCTATCTCCCCTAGTATGGCATGACAGAAGTCTCAGGCCTCTATGAGAAGCCCAACATTTGAATCTACACCCAACTTGGCACAGAACCAATAACAACATCAATGCAGGGAGGTCTGAGCTAGATAAATCTAAATAAATACCATAGATCTCCATGTGCTGTACATATGGATAGAGAAGTGTCCACATGATCTGAGATACAGAGTACGAGAGGACCAATGGGCCAACAAAGGCTTGGAGGTCATGGCTAAAATACTCCAGGATTTCAACACTGACTGGAACCATTGATTTCCAAGTAGGTGCCGGCACTGGTCAGGGACTAGATAAGACACCACACTTTGCAGAAAACCAGCAAGGATTCACCTAACTCAATATGCCTCCCAAGCCCACCCCTACATCTCTCCTATGCCCACAAGGTCGAGTAAGTTTCCTCAAAACTCAGAAATTACCTGGAATTAGAGCAGGGGGAAGAAAAGGAAATTTTAGAGACTGGAAACTAACACCAAAAAGCCTGAAACAAGCCAAAGAGATTATTTGTGCTGGAAGAGATTTTAAAGATGATTACTTTATATTATAAAGTGTGGTATTTTATAGAAAATAAGTTACATTTTATTTGCATATGTGAGAAGCAATTACTAAATTAGTGCATCTGTTTACTTTTATATATTATTACACCAAAAATTCTATGGAAACTGGAATTGCATCTTTTTTTATCCTTGTATGCCTAGCATTATAATAAGTATTTGACAAATATTTGTCATATGAATGAATAAATGAATGAGGTTACTGCCCTGGAGCTCAAAATGTGGAAAGGCAAGCAGACATGTAAATAGATACTTACAATAAACCTAAATAGAAGATACAATACTACCCAATGATCTCTGCCTGTTACAGGAAAAAAAGGCTTCAGAGGTATAGATCTGAAAGAATTCACGGGAGTTTGATAATGATCTTCTGAACTACAAAGAACTTAGAAACTTTCTTGATGTTAAAACCATTGATTTTATACTTAATATTTTCTCTGTGCCCCAGCACAATAACAGGAATTCAGTAAATGTATTGATTTGACTTGAGTTTCAGCTTACAATCCATTAGTTAAAAGAAATTGCCATTTCCTGAAATATATTTCCAATTGATGATGTTAGATGGAATACTTTTTTTAAGCTAAATTGATCACTACAGGGGTCTCGTGTAATTAATGACATTTATTTATGAAACGACTCACCATGGGATTAAATCAAATACTGATCATGAATAAACATACATTTACTCTCACCAGAATCTGACCATACTGGTACTGGTCACACGTGCAGCCTCCAGAACACTGATAAATTTTTGTTCTATGGTATTTTGTATGAATACAATCCAAACTAAGACAGTTGAACTATTTGCCTTTTTTATTATTGAATTGTAAAGGTTCTTTATATATTCTGGATATGAGTATTTTGTCAGATATATGATTTGCTAATATTTTCTCCCATTATGGGAGTTGTCATTTCACCTTCTTGATTTATTTCCTCTGAAACATAAACATTTTCAACTTTGGTAACATCTGTGTACTTTTATTTTTTGGTTACTTGTGCTTTTGATGTTGTATCTAACACTGCCTAAACCAAGGTCACAAAGATTTATCCCTATGTTGACTTCTAAGAGTTGTTTGTTTTTTAATCATTAAAACAGGCTTTTTTATTATTTAATTTTTGAGATACAGCACAAGCAGGGGAGGGACAGACAGAGGGGAGACACAAAATCCAAAGCAGGCTCCAGGCTCTGGGCTGTCAGCACAGAGCCCAATGCAGGGCTTGAACTCACGAACCATGAGATCATGACCTGAACCAAAGTCAGACACTTAACCTACTGAGCCAGCTAGATGCCCCTAAAACAGTTTTTAAAAGGTGTTTTGCTCAAAGCTGTGTTTATTGGTTTTCCACACTGCCATTGTTGATTTGTGAGATTTCATAAGGTAATTATTGCCAGTTCCCTGATCACAGTTATAATAAGCTTCAAGAGAAAGGGATTGTTATGTCAATATATACTATTTTACAAATATTTCAAAGTTCAGATACTATCTCTAAAATAAATGTTTGGAGATTCCTTTTTTTAAAGTTAGCTATGGTATTCCTTTTCTTTATTTTATTTTATTTTATTTTTTTGATTCACATCCAAATTAGTTAGCATATAGTGCAGCAATGATTTCAGGAGTAGATTCCTTAATGCTCCTTACCCTTTTAGCCCATGCGACCCCCCCACCACACCTCCAGTCACGCTCTGTTTGTTCTCTATATTTAAGAGTCTCTTATGTTTTGCCCTCCTCCCTGTTTTTATATTATTTTTGCTTCCCTTCCCTTATGTTCATCCGTTCTGTGTCTTAAAGTCTTCATATGAGTGAAGTCATATGATATTCGTCTTTCTCTGGTTAATTTCGCTTAGCATAATACCCTCTAGTTCCATCCACGTAGTTGCAAATGGCAAGATATCATTCTTTTGGATTGCTGAGTAATACTCCATTGTGTGTGTGTGTGTGTGTATATATATATATATATATATATATACATATATATATATATATGTATATATATATATATATACATATATACCACATCTTCTTTATCCATTCATCCATCCATGGACATTTGGGCTCCTTCCATACTTTGGCTATTGTTGATAGTGCTGCTACTGCTATAAACATTGGGTTTCATGTGCCCCTTCGAAACAGCACACCTGTATCCCTTGGATAAATACCTAGTAGTGTGATTGCTGGGTCATAGGGTAGTTATATTTTTAATTTTTTTTATGTTTATTATTTATTTTTGAGAGAGAGAGAAACAGAGTGCTAGTGGGGATAGGGCAGAGACAGAGGGAGACACAGAATCCGAAGCAGGCTCTGGGATCCAAGCTGTCAGCACAGAGCCTGATGCAGGGCTTGAACTCATGGACAGAGAGATTAAAGACCTGAGCCAAAGTTGGCCGCTTAACCGTCTGAGCTATCTGGGGGCCCCTACTTTTAATTTTTTGAGGAATCTCCATGCTATTTTCCAGAGTGGCTGCACCAGTTGCATTCCTACCAGCAGTGCAAAAGAGATCCTCTTTCTCTGCATCCTCGCCAACATCTGTTGTTGCCTGAGTTGTTAATGTTAGCCATTCTGACAGGTGTAAGGTGGTATCTCATTGTGGTTCTGATTTGTATTTTCCTGATGATGAGTGATGTTGAGCAGTTTTTCATGTGTTGGTTCGCCATCTGGATGTCTTTGGAGAAGTGTCTGTTCATGTCTTTTGCCCATTTCTTCACTGGATTATTTGCTTTTTGGGTGTCGAGTTTGATAAGTTCTTTACAGATTTTGGATACTAACCCTTTATCTGATATTTTGTTTGCAAATATCTTCTCCCATTCCATCAGTTGCCTTTTAGTTTTGCTGATTGTTTCCTTCACAGTGTAGAAGGTTTTTATTTTGATGAGGTCCCAATAGTTCATTTTTGCTTTTGTTTCCTTTGCCTCTGGAGACATGTTGAGTAAGAAGTTGCTGCAACTAAGATCAAAAAGGTTTTACCTGTTTTCTCCTTGAGGATTTTGATGGCTTTCTGTCTTACATTTAGGTCTTTCATCCATTTTGAGTTTATTTTTGTGTCTGGTGTAAGAAAGTGGTCCAGGCTCATTCTTCTGTATGTGACTGTCCAGTTTTCCCAGCACCACTTGCTGAAGAGACTGTCTTTATTCCATTAGATATTCTTTCCTGCTTTGTCAAAGATTAGTTGGCCATATGTTTGTGGGTCCATTTCTGGGTTCTCTATTCTGTTCCACTGATCTGTGGGTCTGTTTTTGTGCCAGAAGACTCATGATTTTTAAAAGCATCAATTATACAAACTGAAAACACATGACGAGTTGAATTTTTGTAGCCCTCTTAAGCTTCTCATTTCAATGGAACTTTTGAAACATTAACTAGTGTTCGATAAAAGGTTGACAGAAACATATAAATTAAACTTCTAAATACACAGGATTTTTTTTAATTTGCAGAAAACATGGTAATTGCTAAATTATAATTTTGACCTATAACATTAGACATTGAATAAACCTAAAATGGAACTAAATTAATTAATGCATAATTTAAGGTAAAGAAAGTAAATGTAGAGATACGAAACTTTAAAAATACTTAAGTAGTATTTCTAAAAAAAACAAAAAATAAATTATTTATACACATAATGTGAACAACTAGAGAATGACTTAATACCTTTAACTTTTTCAATCTAAAAAAAAAAGGTAAAACCCTGACTCTTATCTGCAAGAAACTTATGAATAATATTCATTCTAAATATTCTATATATTCTTATTTATAAAACTGAGGTATGGAGAAATTATAAAACAGTAAATTATTTACACTGCTGTATGTTATTAGAGTAAAGTATGTGGAACTAACCACACTGAGGCAAAAGAATAAGATATTGTGTCATACTTGCCAGTAAATCCTAAAGGATCCTTCTAAGCTACAGAGACTATTTCCATAAGCATTAATTGTATGTTACAATTTATATACTTACTTGGTTGGACCTTTTTAAGAGTAAGTGTGTGGGGGGCGGGTAGATTAAAAGTAAAAAGAAAGATAAATGCTTGTGTTGAAAATACAACACAATGCTTTTTTTGCATTTTTTTTGTCAAATGCTTTTTTTGCATCTCTTGATATGATCATGTGATTTTTCTTTTTAGCTTATTGATGTGATGGATTGTAGTAATTGATTTTTGGATGTTAAAATAGCCTTGTATACCTGGGCTAATGCCACTTGGTCATGGTATATAATTCCTTTTATACATTGTTGGATTCAATTTGCTAATATTTTGTTGAAAACTTGGCATCTATGTTCATGAGAAATATTAATCTATAGGGTTTATTTCTAGTAATGCCTTTGTCAGATTTTTATATTTAGGGTAATTCTGGCCTTACAGAATGAGTTAGGAAGTATTCTCCCTGCTTCTATATTCTGGAAGAGATTATAGAGAAACTGGAACAAATTATTTAAGTGTTTGTTAGAATTCACTAGTGGACCCAAGTGGGCCTCGTGTTTTCTATTTTATTTATTTATTTTTTTTAATTTTAACGTTTATTTATTCTGAGAGACTGAGACACAGACACAGAGCATGAGCAGGGGAGGGATAGAGAGAGGGGGAGACATAGAATCCGAAGCAGGCTCCAGGCTCTGAGCTGTCAGCACAGAGCCTGACGTGGGACTTGAACTCACAAACTGCAAAATCATGACCTGAGCCGAAGCTGGTCGCTTACCCGACTGAGCCACACAGGCGCCCCATGTGTTTTCTACTTTAGAATAATGTTAAATATTTATTTGATTTCTTTAGTACACATAGGACAATTCAGATTTACCATTTCTTCTTGAGTTTTGGCAGATTGTGCCTTTCAAAAAATTTGTCCATTTCATCTAACTTATCAAATTTGTGGGCACTGAGTTGTTCATAATATTCCTTTTTGAATCCTTTTAACATCCATGGGACCTGTAGTGATGTCCCTTCTCTCATTTCTGTATTAGCATTTATTGCTCCCCACTTTTTCAAACAAACTCTCCACTTAAAACAACAATCTCTGGGATGTCCTTCTATCTCAGACCAGGCTAATGTTTTCTTAGAGCCTCCTTACCTTGCTGATCTTTAAATTTGGAGTGCCCTTGGAGGTCTCTGACCTCCTATCTTTTATCTACACTTATTCTCAAAATAACATCTTTTAGTCTCAATTTTTAAATGCCATGTATTTGCAAATGACTCCAATATTACCTCTGGCCTTGAATCTTTTGCTAAACTCCAGATTTTTATATCTGACTCTTGACTAGACACTTCTGCTTGAGTGTCTAATAGGCTTCTCAAACCCAACATTTTCTAAAGGGATTTCTTTGTTTAAGTAGAAGCAGCAGCCTTCCCACGCACTCCCCCCAAAAAATTTTCCCCAGTTTTCCACCTTGTGGTATATGGCAACTCTATTTCCTATTCTTTATAGTTTCTTAGGCCAAAACATTGGAATAATTCTTTACATTTCTTTTCCTCCCACCTCATCTTAGTAAATTCTGTTGGCACTGTTTCTTCTTTTTTTTTTTTCCTGTTGGCACTATCTTCTAAATAAACCCAGGTTTCAGACACTCATCAAACATCTCTACCACATTTGTGCAGTCACAATCATTAATCATTGGGACTACTGCAAGAAGCACCTAACTAGGCTCGCTGCCATTATTCTTTGCCCCCTCTGTTCTATTTTCAACGTAGCAACTAGATTAATCATCCAAACATAAGCCAAATCATGTTGCTCTTCTTCTTATACCATACAAAGCCATCACAGTTTTTTCAGAGACATTCCAAGGCCCATACAATAGTCTCCTGTTTGTACCACACCCTGAACAAGACCCTAACCTATTCCCCCTCCAACCTGGATTCCCTTTGTTCACTTCTTCACTCATTCCATTCTACACTTCTTTCTTCAAGTCAAAAATCCAAACTTCTCACCATCGCCTGTCTCCCCGTTCCCCCTGAGTTTGTCTTCTAGTGTTCTCCTTGCTTGACTCCCTCACTTGGCTTGCCATATTTACCTTATTGCTCTTTCTCAAACAGTAAAAGAAAGTTGCATAGTACTCATTAAGTATTAACTGTCTCTCTTTCTTCCTGTTTTCTTCCCACTTCATATCCCTCTCTTTCCCCTTTCTCTAATCCTTTACTCATGGATGCTACTATGTCCCAAATAACAAATTCATACATAAATAATAGAAATATTTGATTTTGAAAAAAAAAATCTCTCCAAACATGGAATTACAAAAATAATTCTTTGGTATGAGATAGTTAACAGATTTTGTTCCCCATAAATAAAATATAGGGCCAGCTTCCTGCTCTGCCTGGACTGCTCTTTCACCAGAAAGCTGAAAATTTTACTTCTAATCCCTTCACGTGTCTGCTCAAATACTACTTGATCAGCAAGACCATTTTTGATGATCCTGTGCAAAATAACAACCCTGTCATCACTCTTTACCTTTCTCTATAGGAATTAATACCATCTGAATATGTATTTGTTTATTTCCTGTCCGTTGCTTGAGAAAGTGGTGCTTCAGCTGATACATGAGTAGGAATAGACAGCAAATAATGGGAAGAAGACATTCAGGCAGAAGGATCAGAAAGTGTAAGACTCTGGATCTAGAAAAGGCAGATGTGGGAAATATCTGTATTGTAAAAGGAACATGTCAGTCATAGAAGGACTTTGCATCTTATCTCAAGCACAATGAAAGACTTAAGGAGTAGGATGATATTATTAGATTTTTATTTTGAGAAGGTGACTTTAGCTAGCTGGAAGAGGAGATGGATTCAAGGGAGGCTAAGCAGGTGTAAGAAAGTCAGTGAGTGGCTCGGAATGACTGATGTAGGTGTGAGATGTGGCAGGTTCTGATATTTGTCTTCTGTAGTATTAACTATGAATCTGTTGTAGCCTCTGGGTCCAAATTTCTCCTTCTACTAATTTTGAGAATGGTATGTTTTTCCTTGGTTCGATAGTAGCCATATATAATATCTTTTTGTTTGTTTGTTTTTCAAATACTTATTTATTTTTGAGACAGAGAGACAGAGCATGAACAGGGAGGGCCAGAGAGAGAGGGAGACACAGAATCTGAAATAGGCTCCAGGCTCTGAGCCGTCAGCAGAGAGCCTGACGCGGGGCTCGAACTCACGGACCGTGAAACGTTGACCTGAGCCGAAGTCGGACGCTTAACCGACTGAGCCACCCAGGCGCCCCTATAATATCTTAAAGTACAGAATTAACATTTCTACAAATATATGATTTTTTTCCTATTTAAGTATACAAACACTAAACTGCTAAAACAATGTTTGTTTGTTCTTTCAATCAACTGAGATTTTGGATATGGGGTGTAGGCAGGAAACTTGTACCAGGATCCCTTTAAGAACATGAACTGCCACTGCAAAGAGAAACCAGTACAAATAGAAAGGGAAAAGATAGCATAGATTTTAAATTGCATGCATTTTGCTATGAATTTATTCAAGTCTGCGGTCCACAAAGGGAAAAATTTTCTCTTACAGGATAATGATGTCCATGAGATGGAGCTGTAATGGGATATTTCTGTGATGAAACAAATATTTGTAAATGTTTCCATTCATTTTTTTTAATAAATGAAAGTGACAAAATAATACCCTATGTCCTTGATCATTCCATCTCTCTTGCTTTAACTGGCAGTTCCTGTAATATGCACAGATTCTACTTGCTGTTTTCAAACTTGCATGTGCCTGTTTCAACTATCTGAATTTGATCTTAGTCTGTCATGTTTTAAAACCACAAAATGGGCCATAGAACATCTATGAGGAACTACTTTATAATAACTGAACCAGTAACTGCCTCATCTGGTAAATGATTCCATATGGTTAGGATCTTAGCACGTGAACTTAAGTCAAGGTTGTTTTGATTTAGCAAGAGATTAGTTGAATTTTTGCTTTATCCCTTGTCTATTTTTACATGCTGAAATTATCACTACACATAAAAGGCCCATTATAGGTAACAGTTAAGGCATGAAAAATTCTGAGAAATAAAGTTTTTTGCTTTACTGAATCTGTGTGTGTGTGTGTGTGTGTGTGTGTGTGTGTATGTGTGTGGTAAATGTCTTTACCAGTTATAGTCTTTCGTTCCATACTTAAAAAGGAAACTCAGGGCACCTGGGTGGCTCGGATGGTTAAGAGTCCAACTCTTAGTTTTGGCTCATGTCCTCATCTTGTGGTTTGTGGTTTCAAGCCACCTCAGGTTCTGTGTTCACAGTGAAAAGCCTGCTTGGGATTCCCTCTCCCTCCCTCTTCCTGCCTTCCCCCACTCTCTTTTTCTCCTCTTCTCAAAACAAGTAACTTAAATTTCATATAGTCATGGGAAAGCTAACTGTGGACTTAAACTCAGTGTACGTATTACCAAGCTGTGAAGTTAGAACACAACATAATTGACTTAACTGCTAAAACTACACTGACCAGAATTTAGTCTTTTTTAAAATATAAATTGTATGGTAGATTTTAAAACTATGCTGTGTGCTATCCCAAGGGAGACGAAAAGGGTACCCGCTCCCTCAACTGCTCATCCAGAGCTATTTACCCAACAGTTACCTGCTTTGTCATAATGGTTTTCAGGTAAAATTTTATTTGAAAAATATATTCTACAGATTTAAATAATCTAGAATTATTTGGAAGATTAGATGGGATCATTTATATAAAGGAAAGTTGCACAGTACTAAGTAAATATTAACTCTCTCTTCCTTCTTTTTTCCTTCCCATTCCACATCCCTCTCTTTTCCCCTTTCTCTCATCCTTTATTCATGGATGCTGCCATATCCCACATATTAAGTTTCATATAAACAAAATAGAGAAATATAAATATTTGATATTGAAAAAAACTCCCTAAACTTGGCAAAAATCCTTTGCTATGATATAGTTTACAGATTACATTCCCCATAAATAATATATAGAAAAAATGTCTGATCACTTGATAAAAGTGACTATAAAAATCAGTGGTTACTAGGGGCGCCTGGGTGGCTCAGTCGGTTAAGCGTCCGACTTCGGCTCAGGTCATGATCTCACAGTCCGTGAGTTTGAGCCCCGCGTTGGGCTCTGGGCTGACAGCTCAGAGCCTGGAGCCTGCTTCCGATTCTGTGTCTCCCTCTCTCTCTGACCCTCCCCCGTTCATGCTCTGTCTCTCTCTGTCTCAAAAATAAATAAACGTTAAAAAAAAATTTAAAAAAAATCAGTGGTTACTAGATTAGACTTCCATATCAAAATATGACAATAGAATTATGAATATGCAATCTTGATCTTGAACTTTCTTTTAATCATAAAAAACATTTATTGACAAGGGATACCATTGATGACAAATTACTGAAAAGAAAGACAGGATATAAATACTGTGTATGTGTCAGTTCTTTGACCTGTCAGCCTTCATTCTCCTCAATATTATTCATGTTATCTTATGATTTGTGGTGTTCACCAACTATTAGGGAAGATAAGAGAGCACAGATCCTCTCCTTTCTTCTTGTATTGGTGAGGGATGGACACATGACTGAAGGTAAGCCACTGGAAGCTCACCCTGGCACTTAGACTCTGGGTGTCTGACATAAGAACATGTCATGACAGTTAGATATCAGGGCATCTCAATGGCCATTATGAGGTCACAGCAAGGCTGGTGATAGCACCTGGACCTGACCCATCCTTCAGTGTAACCATGGGGAGTCTTGCTGGTTAATCTTCATGTCCCTTAGATACTGTTCATTCACCCTGTTTTATCCCTCAGATCCCAGGTGAATCTGTGGGGTCCATTTCATTCCAATAAACTGTCCTTCTTTTTCATACTTTTTTTTTCCCCCTGTGAGATAACCATACTTAATTTCTGTTGTTTGGCATTAATATGCTTGATACAGAAATTGGGACTAAGAGTAGGGTTAACATTAAGAGACTCTAAAATATGGTCTTACCTCAAAGAGGCTGAGTAGAGGACAAAGAGACACCTTTATTCAGTGGTTAGAAGTTGCAATTTTTGTCAGACAGTAGTGAAGTAATAATCATGTATGTTTTTCTGTACCCTGAGAGCAAGATCATGTACATTTTGAGACTTTAGCATTAAGGAAGCTTGGAGGAAAGAATGCTAACTATTTTTTGTGGCTTTCAATAAGTTCTTACATAAAAGAGATAAGATAGTTTTGATAGTGTCATCTGAAAGCAGAGAGAAGAAAATAAGACCTTGCTTAGAGAAATACTACCATTGATTTCTATTAAGTTGCTTGAGAATCTAGTACCTGGAACCTGGAAAGACTGGAAAAGCAGTTGTCTACTGTAAGTCAGAGCACCAGCGGAGGAAAGGGGAGAGCAATTTAGGATGTAGTTGTGGCTCAGGAGAATACTGTTGCTTCCTGTTCCCCATGCAGGCCTCTGCTAATTGGCTCCTATTGGTAAGAAAAGAAAAAGACTAATCATTCCCCTTGAGAAGCCACTCACACACAGTCTGCTTGGAGATAGGATTTTAATAGCACATTCTTGCCTCAGCTTATTGATTCAAATTGTCCCAAAATAACAAAGGAAGGAAAGAAGAAAGAAAGAAAGAAAGAAAGAAAGAAAGAAAGAAAGAAGAAAGAAAAAGTGGGAGAAAGAAAGAGAGGAAGGAAGAAAGAAAGAATCACTTTAAGGGCTTATTATACCATAGATCAGATAAGATTGCTGGGCCCTGACCCCCAGATTTTCTGAACAAAGGAGAGAAATGGAGGCTTATTACCAAAGAAATTTTGAAGGCAAGAACTGGACTTCAAGATTGCAACTTATCCAGATCTCTGACTTTGGTTGCTGGACTATGAAACAAATAGGCTGGAAGACTCTAAACTCTAATTGAGCTTTATTTCCAATTAAATTTCAAGCCTGTGATTTCCTAGGCCCTGAATATAATCCCTAAGCTCCTTAACTCACAGCAGTTGGAGATGAGCCTCTAAGCAGCATAGGGAAACGGGTGATACACTATTGGATTGTAACCTTCTCAGGAGCTCCCTGGGTGTAATCTGAAACTGGTCCCCATGCATGGAGGGCAGGGAGAGACCAAAGGAAGATACATGCCACTCCAGGTGGCAGTTTTAATAAACAAAGGGAACTTACATACATGAGACTTGACTTGGCCACAAGACAAGTGGATCCGTGCAGCCGCCCACCAAATCTTTATAGTTTACATAGAGGCCTTAACTAGCTTCAGTCATATATACCACGCAGATGTTCTAAACACCACATCACTATCGCCAGATCAAGGCTATGTCCTTGGAGCAGCCTCTGGGAGTGGAAAAAGCAAGCAGAACTCACATTTCAAGGACAAGGGAGAGGATAGGTAGCCTCTGATCATGTTTATTGCTTACCACAGTAAAGGAAACCATTTCCTTGATGGAATATTGGTAGCATTTCAGAATAACAAGGTCAAAGACAGGATATTTATTAGGGTTTAGTTCTTGTTCATTGTACCTGGAAATAGTTCAGTGTGAGCACCATATGGGGATTGGGCCAAGTTTGTTATTAATAGTTTAGGATCAGCAGACGTAGCAAGGGGAAAGTTTTGAAGCACACAGTCTAATGACCACAGTTGAATGATCTATTGAGACACCCTGAAAAGAGAAAGTTAAAAAAAGTTTTTTGCCACTTCATCTTCTAGGCAAGAATCTCCTGGAATAATGTGGATAGTCTGTCAAATGTAAGTCATATTAATGTAGATAGTAAGCTGTGTGATATATAGGATTTTGATTCCTACCAAAGCTTCTAGAATTTCAGTCAGTAACTAGATCAGTCTGGGTTGTGTTTTTTGAGATGAGGTATATGCAATCCATGTCAGCTTGATCATGTTGAGAGTATGTATGGCTATTAGGTACCATAAGGAGTAGTAGACAAGGGTGGGCATTTGTGTCTGTCTCCAGAACCCATTCCCCTTTTACCAATAGTGCCTGATTTCCATTTGGGATCTATGTGGTTGTAGGGAAGCTGACTCTTCTCCTGGAGTTCTGTGGAGGATATGACAATAACTAAGTGATTAGCACATTTTATTTCCTTTACAGTGACAGACAGGTCCTCATGCAGATTGGTTAAGATGTATGATCTAAATCTCTCTCATCAGAATGGATCTTGGAACACTTGTGGAGAATGCTCCATCAAAAGCATTCTCTCAGGGTCTGATAGTGGATGTGAGCTATGACAAGAGCTGCTGCCATTTTGCTAGCCTGAGGGAAGCTAGTGTAAGGACAATGGCAACAACTCAGAGAAAAGGACAAAGCAGAGGGAAACCCTGAAGAATATAAAGCACACCTTTAACTCCTGGATTTCCCCCAAATTCTCAGTGTTTTAGATTCCTTTCTCAGTATTACTAAGGACAAAGAAACAACATCCAAATCAGATTTTTTTGCTTTGCTTTCCTCTTCCTCGTCTTTTTTCGGTTCCCTCCTCCAGCATGAGAAAGACCTTCTACTTCTTCCTATCTAATGGGAATTGCCCTGACATCAGAAACTCCTTTGTAATCTACTGAATCTCTTATCATAAAATGCTATGATATGAGTCATATGCAGGTGTCTTGATATATGAAAGGAAAGTATTAGAACTCAAGAAAACTTTTCTTTCTCTAACTGTGCTCAAGGCAATTATTTTCCCAGGTGCTCAAAAATATCTAATTTGACATTCAAAACTAAGTAATGATTTCTTTATGGTAGGTGCTATCTACACTCACCCCCAAGCAATTGAAGTCTAATCAATGCAGAGATACTTAGGACAATATCATTTATGGGGATTGAAACTAGATTACTTCATTTTGAAAATATCTCTGTTATGGACATAAACCGAAGTCTCACTACATGATCAGGAAATTTAAATCTTCCCCTTCCCAGTGGTGACAACCAAAAATGTCTTCAGACATTATCAAAATTGCCCCAGTAGAGAACCATAACCACTGTTCTCAGGTCTCAGGTTAAATGTCACATCTTCTCTGGCACCTCACACACATATACTTGTGCTATTTGTCATAGCACTCATTCTAATTTGTAATAAAAATTATTTGGATGATTATTTACTCTTAATCGTGTCCACTAGACTGTAAATTTGCTGACAGCAGAGACTGAGTTTTCCTTTCTTTTTTAAATCACTATTTACTAAGCAAATCTTTTCTATAAAAATAATTGTGTTAATATTTATTAGCAAGCATATGCTTGCTAAATAAATTAATTAAGATTTAGCTAAATAGAAGCAACTGAATGGCACAGTCAGTTAAGCATCCAACTCTTGATTTCAGCTCAGTTCATTATCTCATGGCCATGAGATTGAGCTCTGCATCTGCCCCTGCACTGGGCATGGAGAATGCTTGAGATTCTCTCTCTCCCTCTCCCTCTGCTCCTTCTCCACTGGTGTATGCTCTCACTCACTCTCTCAAACAACAACAACAACAGCAACAAAGAAATAAAGAAAAATATAGCTAAACAAAAAACACAAAGGCGTTAAATGTCTGGTAGTTTCAAACCTGAACTCACTCCCTTCTCTTATTTTGGGAACAATGTATAATTGTTAAGAGACAAAGAAAGAGGAAAGGAAAGAAGAAAAGGAAGGAGAAGGGGAGAAATTGAGGGAGAGGCAAAAGCAAGAGCATCAGTGAAGGTTGTGATCCCATAGAACTCAGTGTTGCTAGAATAAATAACATTATTGAGAAGCTAGACTACTATGGTCTATATGCATAGTAGTCCTATATGCAGGAATGAATATGGTTGCATATTGAAACAGATATTTGTTTGCAAGAGTCTGACTTTCCTAAGGTTAGAAATCTGTTGAATCAAATGTAAAACTATCTCTAGGTTCTCCTGCCTTCTTGTTCCTGATATTTGCAGCTATTCTCTGTGAAGTTTTGACCCTATCAATAGCTACCCTTAGCATTTCTGACATCTCTCTAACTTTCCTCTAATTGTAAAAATGATTAAACAATGACTGATATCATCACACTGTTCCAGAAAATATGTTTTGTTGTCTGGTATTGCATATAGATCAGCTCAGGACAGTTCTCAGAATACCAAGAGATGTTCCAGAACTTGCCCACAAAGACACAACCATTTCTGTCAGCCATGCTATAGTTTCTAGTCAATAAGGGAAACTGAACCCTTGAAACTAACATTTAGAAAATGACAAATGTGGAGGCATCACGTTTACTGATTTCAACCTATATTACAAAGCTATAATAATCAAAACAGTATAGTACTGGCGTAAAAACAGGCACCTAGACCAATGGAACAGAATTGAGAACTCAGAAAGAAATCCACACATATATGGTCAACTAATCTTTGATAAGGGCACCAAAAACACCAATAGGGAGTGGATAATTCCTTCAATAAATGGTTTTGGGAAAACTGGATATCCACATGCAAATGAATGAAATTGGACCCTTATATTGCACACAAAAATTAACCTAAAATTGAGTATAGACTTAAGTGTAATATCTATGCAATTAAACTCCTAGAAGAAAACAGGGAAAAACTGCTTGGCATTGGGCTTGGAAATGTTTTTTTTGTATATGACACCACATATATGAGCAACAAAAGTAAGCAAGTGGGACTACACCAAACTAAAAAGATTCTGCACAACAAAGGAAACAATCAACAAAGTGGAAAGGCAACCTACAGAATGGAAGAAAACATTTGCAAGTCATATGTCTGATCAGAGGTTAACATCCAAAATATATAAAGATCTCACACAGTTCAAAAGCAAAAATCCCCAAATAATCTGATTTTAAAAATGGGCAAAGGACCTGAATAGATGTTTATTCAAAGACACACAAGTGGTTAATAGGCATATGAAGAGGTGCTCACAACATCACTAAACATCAAGGAAATACAAATCAAAACCACAGTAAGATAATACCTTACACCTGTTAGGATGGTTACTATCGAAAAGACAAGTTATAACAAGTGTTGGAGAGCATGTGGAGAAAAGGAAACCCTTATATACTGCTGGTGAAGTGTAAATTGGTCCAGCCATTATTAAAGTATCACAAATGGTATTGAAGTATCACAAAAAATTTAAAATAGAACTACTATATGATCCAACAATCCCACAATTTTTACAGTGGGTAAATACACGAAGGAAATAAAGTCAGTATCTTAAAGACATATCTAAAATCCCATGTTCATTGACACATTATTCACAATGCAACAACGTGGGTGAATCTGGAGGACATTATGCTATGTGAAACAAGCCAGATACAAAAGATAAATACTATATGATCTCACTTATGGGTGAAATCTAAAGAAGTTGAATTCTTAGAGAGCAGAATGAGGGTTGTGAGGGGTAAGGAATGGGAGAGATGTTGGTTAAAGGGTACAAATTTTCAGTTGTAAGATGAATAAGTTCTGAGGGCACCTGGGTGGCTCAGTCAGTTAAGCATCCGACTCTTCATTTTGGCTCAGGTTGTGATCTCGGGGTTGTGGGATCAAGCCCCATGTGGGGCTCTGTGCTGAGCATGGAGCCTGCTTAAGATTCTTTCTCTCTTCCTCTGCCTCTTCCCCACTCATGCTACCTCTCTCTCTCTCAAAAATAAAAAATAAAAAATTAATTAGTTAAAAGATGAATAAGTTCTGGAGTCTAATATACAGCATGGTGATGATAGTTAATAATACTACATTGTATGCTTGAAATTTACTGAGAGTGGATCTTAGGTGTTCTCACCATTAAAAAATTTTGGCAACTATGTGAGGTGATGGGTATGTTAATTAGTTTGATTGTGGGAATCATTTCACAATGTATATGCATATCAAGTCATGGCATACACTTTAAATACATACAATTTTTATTTTGGCAATTATATTTCTCTAAAGCTAGGGGGACAAAATTTAAAAAAATGACAAATGTAATGTTTGGGCATGAGTACATGAGAACTTTGGGCATGAGTACAATATAAGAAATGCAGAATAAAACTATCTATTAAAAAAAAATCCAGAGATAACCTCTCCTTCTATGTATATATGACTATACTTTTAAGAGATGTTTTATTATTATAAGTGCCTAAACATCACATGATTTTTTTTTACTTGCTTCCAGACTACTGCTTATATTCCTGTCAGATTCAAATCTTTGTTGTTTTTAAAATATAGAATGATGCCTGTGATTAAATCCCAGACAGATCAGAGACAATAAGGAATGTAAATACTATATATGGTACCTTTAAAAAGTCTAGAGAAAAATTAAGAGACTTTTATTAATGTTATTCTCAAATACAGTAGTATCAAGTTGAACATTAAAAAGGAGTCAGAACCAAACAAGAAATCCCAAAGAACTGAGCTGCTTTCAAGTCTGCTCACTCAGGCTTTTAAATTCAAATGATGGATTAGACAATTTTCCACATCTATACTCCCTCGCTCCATCCTTACTTTCTCACACTACCCTCCAGCTGCATAATTCCCACAAATAACGCTTTTTTATTATTTTTTTTTAAGTTTATTTTATTTATTTTGAGAGAGAGAGAGCATGTACGGGGAGAGGGGCAGAAAGACAGGGAGAGAGAGAATCCCAAGCAGGCTCTGCAACGTCAGCACAGAGCCCAAAGCAGGACTCCACCTCAGGAACCATGAAATCATGACCTAAGCCGAAATCAAGAATTGGGCGCTTAACAAACCGAGCCACCCAGGCTCCCCTCCCACAAATAATGCTTTTAAAGTACATTATTTTCTTTCATCTACTTAAGGCCTTGTACATTGTTGGTAAAATCTGTTGTGATGGAAAAACTGGATCATCCAAGATACTTTCCTGATTTCCAAACTGGAGATCTTTTGAGTTTAATTAATTGAAGCTGGTGCCAAACATTTTATTTGATTGTCGTTAACTTGAGGATAACTCAACTTCATCTCCATTAGAAAACACTCAGGTTCATAAAAGAATCATAGTTTAGGTCAATGAATAATTCTTCCTTGAGATTACTCAAAATAATTAGGATATTATTATTCATTTTCAAGGATTGAAATCATTTGTCAACCTTTTTTTTTTAAGTTTTATATTTTTACTTAGTTAAAAAAAATTTTTTAACATTTATTTATTTATTTTTTGAGAGACAGAGACAGTGTGCAAGCAGGGGAGGGGCAAAGAGAGAGGGAAACACAGGATCCTTAACATTCTCCAGGCTCTGAGCTGTCAGCACAGAGCCCAGTGCAGGGCTCAAACCTATGAACCATAAGATCATAACCTGAGCCGAAGTTTGATGCTTAACCGACTGAGCCACCCAGGCGCCCCTATTTTTACTTATTTTTTAACCCCCTATTGCTGTTGTTGTGTTTAAATACACCTTTTGCATTATATCTGAGACTTCTGTATACAAAGGCTCATTTGGTTGTAATTGTCTCTTTCCTCTTTTCTCTATTTGAAAATGAATAAGTTCTTTTATCTAGCTTGTACATGAAATTTCACACATAAGTAATTATCCCCCTCCTACAGGTATTTTGTTGTTGTTGTTAAGGTTTAATATTAATTAAAAGATTACTGGCTTCAGTTTCCTTAAGCCATTCACTCTAATAGTCAATTATGAAAGTAAACTCAAAATGCAAATATCTTAAACTCAATTGATAAGAAACTGAACACATCAAAGATTAGGTACCACAGGATCTTTGTAGAGCAATGCTTTTATCTGTTTATTTTTTTGCAAATGTATTTACCTTAGCCATCTTATTTAAATTTTGTTTTCAGCCATTAGATTTTTGAGTTTTCTTTTTGGCCACTAGAGGTCTACCACACCTGTCTTCAAAACATCTTGGTCTTTGTCAGAGTTATACTGTTTCTGGACCTGCCTGGATATGTTTATCATTTATCTATCTTTTCATTCATTGAATTTCTTGGCATGTGCTTATCACTGCTCTGTGCAGTCATGGTGCAACTTTCAAAAGAGGAGGAAATTGTGAGTTTCTTTTATCTGCCTCTTTCCCTATCTTCCCTTGTATACAAGACTCTCAGCCTCTGCCTCCCCATGTTCTTGTTCTATCGGGCACCTTTCATCCTCTCTACCTTTAACCTTTGCATCTCTTGCTCATTCTCACCCATTAGCATTTCACTTTTGGAATGAGCCTCGCATTCTAAAATCCTTCTTCCTTCTGATCTATCTCTGACTGCTCCTCTAGGGCTTACCACCCATTCATGGACAAGTTCTCATGGGTCATCTGTGTTCCCAGGGTCACCTCCCATTCTCCTCTTGCTGCAGTTGGGCTCCATCAAAGCTGCGCTAAAAAAACCAATGACATCATGATGCTTCCTCTTTTTCCCCACATGGAATCATTTACAGATTCCTGAGATCCTACTGCTATAATTGTTTCAGAATCTGACTGTTTTCTTCCTTGCTTCACCCTTGGTCAGGCCCAAATCATTTCTCATCTAAACTACACCCACAACCTCTAACTGGTCTCATGGCATCTGTCTTGTTTGCTCCCAAATTCTCTATCTTCATGCCAGAGTGATCTTACTAACACACATCAAATAATGTTTCTGCCCTGCTAAGACCCTTCCACCAGTCCCTGAACCTTCGGGAGAATCCCACATCCCTGAAAATACAAAGGTGGCCTGTCCCACCTCTGATTTCCTCTTCCCTACACCTCTCACCACCTCTTCCCCCAGACCTTCACCACACAAACTTCTAGTTTTCTTGTCCTTTGACCACCATTGATTTTTTCAGCCCTCTTTTCTTCTCTATTGAATTTCATTCTTTAGAATACTTTCTTCAAGAGCCCATGGGTAATAAACATTTAGTCTTTGTATATCCTGGGAGTGGCTTTATTTCATCTTCTGAGTGATAACTTCTCTGAGAACACAGTTCTAGCCTGCTGCTTATTTTCCTACACTCCTTTGAAAATAAGATTCTAATGTCTTCCATCGTATTGTTAGTGAGAACTCTGCTGCTATCCAGTTGTTATTCCTTGGTAAATAACCCATTTTTCTTTACTACTTCCTTTTAAAAATTTTTCCTTGTTGCTCAGCTATTTCATTCTCATTCATGTGTGTGATTTACTAATTAGAACACAGTATGGGTTTTACATCTGAGGGCTTCATTCTTTATTAACTTTATTCTGGAAAAAATCTGAGCTTTTATCTTTCCCCCATTCTTTCCATTCACCCTACCATTCACCATTTTACTCTACCTAAACATATGTAGAAGTTGATCCTTTATCCTTCCCATCTCTCACTTTCTCATGCTGCATTTTCATCTCTGCATTGTTCACTCTGTTGTATTCTGAGCAAGCATCTCACTTCCACCTTCCAACTCATTTTCTTTTTTCCTCTGCTATTTCTATGCTGTTGCTTACACTCATCTCTCCAAGAATCCTTCTTGAAACTCAAACCTGAATTAAGTTTTCTTTCTCTGCTTACTATGGCTCCATGTACAAGTCAACACATAATACATTTTATTCTGTATTTTAATTACCTACTATTTTAATCTCTCCAGTTTCAAACTCTATTTTGTTTGCAAGCATATCTTTATATGCTCTGAACTTGAGGTTGTGCCTGAAGCATAAGAGGCATTTTGTAAACATTGATTAAACATTTCCCATCTTTAGCCTCAATATGCATACAAGTCTGGAGCTACTGATAGTCTATTTTCACTCTTCATCTACTTATACTTCTTACCCAGTAGATTCTGTAAGGGTAAGAGCAATATTTATTTTGTGCACTATTTTATACCAAGCATATAGCAAACACCCAAATGTGCTTTCTTCATGATGTGTTTCTCATTACCTTGAAGAAAACTAAAGGAGTGATTTGCAATTTGAAAACATTTGCAACACTATTAGAGTTGAGGGGCCATTGAAAGATTGCCATTTTAAGAGCATAGCCCATGGGGTGCCTGGGTAGCACCCAGATGCCATGGAGTGCCTGGGTAGCTCAGTTGGTTAAGCATCCAACTTCAGCTCAAGTCATGATCTCACAGTTTGTGGGTTTGAGCCCTACGTTGGGCTCTGTGCTGACAGCTGAGAGCCTGGGGCCTGCTTCAGATTCTGTGTCTCCCTCTCTCTCTGCCCCTCCCCCGCTCACTCTCTGTCTCTCAAATTGAATAAATGTTAAAAAAAAAACAAATAAAGCATAGCCTTCTCCTGACTTTCCCATGACAGCTAATGGTTCCCATGACAGCTAACCCATTATAAACCCATCTCAGTTTTATATTTTGAGCAATTCTTTCTATTCCAAGCACTTTGACTGACTTTTCATCTCTATGTGTTTGCTGAAAGCAAAATTAACAATTCCAAATATCTGAAATATATTACTTTTAACCAAAATCATTTTTTTTCAACAGAGGAAAAATATAAATATCATTAGGAGACAATGCTTCTTTCCCATTCCCAGTGTTTTCTTCCGTATGTGAAACCTCTCTCCATCCTTTCACCAAACCTTAACTGCCCCACCTCCAAGAAGGAAAGTCATTTGTGAATTTGGTAGGGGAAAGTGTATGGATAGCTCAGTTCCTCCCTCTTTTCTTATTCTGGGGAGTGGGGATACTTCTCTGCTTCTCTGGGAACCCATTCTGCTCTGTGTTGGGAAATATTGGCTATGGGTCAATACTGCAATATATTCATTCATTCATTCATTCATTCAAAAAATACCTATTGTGCATCTATAATGTGCTAGGCCCTGAGAGTACATCAGTGAACATAATAGTCAAAATCCCTAATGTCATGAATTTCACATTCTAGTAGAGGAGGCAGGGAGAAATAAAGATAATAATAAGTAAGTGCTACTACAGGGGGGTGGAGGGTCAGGTGGGAAAGAAGATTAAAGGATTGGAAGTGTCCAGGAGGAGTGTGGGTAAGATAGGGAGATAAAGGGCAGCCTCATTGAGAACATAACATTTGAAACATTGCACAAAGAGTTGAAAAAAAGAAAGAGTAGGCCCTGGAGATATCTGGGAGAAGAGGAAACAGCTCTGAGGCAGGAAGAGTGAGGAGGTCAGTGGGGCTGAAGAAGGACTAGAGGGAAGGATAGGGAGGTCAGAAAGGTCAAAGAGGTGATGCGGAGAAGGAAGCAGGTCATGCAGAGCAGTGGAGGCTGTAGTAAGGATTTGAGCTTTCATTCAGAGTAATGAGGGCTACCATTGAAGGATTTCAGCAGAGGAACAACTTTACCTGACTTGTGTAAGGACTGTTCATGCAGCTGTGTTGGTAATGACCCTGATATGTGTGTTGCAGCAGGAGCAGTACAGAAGCAGCGAAACCAATTGGAAGATTTTAGCTATAATCAAAGTGAGAGGTGATGTGCCCTGGAAAAGGGGGCACAAATAGTAATAAATTGTCAGACTCTGGATATATTTTTCAGGTTGAACCAAGAATTCCTGATGCACTGGTAGTTGGATATGATAGCCTGTGCTATTAACTACTTTCCAGGGTAACTGTCTTTTAGAAAATACTGACTAAGCCTGGTAAAGCCCATCAGTGACCTCTGCCTCTGTGGATATCATATTTTCATAATTTAAAATGGAGGTTTGGCAGTTCAAGTTACTCCCAGTGTTACTGGGAAGTGAAGTGTGGGCCAGAAGGACTCATTTCGACATATCACTTGGTAGAAAAACTAAATTAAAATCTTTGCTCTCCAGTATTAATAAACACTTTTTAGATTATGTCATGTGTATATATAAAACATATAGTTTTAAAAGGAAAATTTATTGATAAGTTGACATCCAGCCTCATATCCAGAGTAACTGAAAAAAGGATAGCTCCTAGGTATCGCGCTTGGAGTCCACTAAAAGGAACAATGCCTCTGACATTTTGTGAATTTCTGTTTAATTTTAATCTTTATATGTTGTCCAAAGTACCAGGAAAATGCATCATGCCCTCCTTTTTATAGTCTTTGACATAGAAAGCAAAACGAGGATTAGCCCACTAGATAAGAATATATTAAAAGGTTGCTTTTAAAAATGTATAGGCCATTTAAATAAAATACAACTTGAACTCAACACATGAATGACAGTTCCAACAGTTCGAACAAGATTATGAAATAAAACTTCCACAGACTTTTCTTCAAAGACTATCAATTTGCTCATACTCTGCTATCTACGGGAAAGTTGTAAAACTGTCAATTTACCAATGTAAATAATAAAGTATTTAACCAACCATCTATCTTTTTCTTAATTATTACTCAGATGTAAGAAGGTAACAAGGCAAAAGGCAGCATTGTCTTCCCAGTACTATCATGGACTTTTGTTGGGAACAAAAGGAACATGCTAATTTTACCTATTTGCATAAGCTTATCAAAATTAGAACATGAAGAAACATAACCTACAGTCACAAACGTGTGCAAATAGTGTGCTCTTTCCTCCCAATGGCACTGCCATCATGCAATTTAACATGTGGTTTCCTTTCATCTGCTACCATTCTGTGTTTGAAGAAACATCCAAGCAACAAGGCATGAATAACCTTTATTCCTACCTTCAGAGGCAAAGGTAACAAAGTAGATGTCAGCATCTTCTTAGCCGAACAGGAAGAATGTCAGGGACCCGCTTTTACAACAAAGTAATCTGAGGATTTTTCATTCAGAGATTCTATTGTTTTTTCCACTGCCATCTGTAACAAAACAGGGAAATGAGCTTTTAAAAAAGATCAATGTTAAATGTAAACAAATCATTTGGTCTCCACTCGGCTCCATAGTGTTTTATGTTTACTTTACAGATGTAACCTTTCCAGGCATTGGCCAATTCCAGTGTGATAAATAAAATTATCTTTAAAATTGGACTATGACGTCACCACAAACATGGTATGATGGAAACAAAGATAGAGTCAGTGTCCATTTATCCAGAATGATAGGAAAATGGATAATTGACTGGTCTCATTAGGTAAGAATTATTGTACATAAATTAGCAATTTTCCAAGAAATAGAGTCAAAATAGGATATATTTAAATGATACTAATCCAAGTTAGTCCATTTGGTTCACAATAATAATTATGCCATACTAATAATTACAAATATTAATTTAGGCTCTTAGATACTGAGTTGAATCACTGTTAGCTTTCTATTTGACCTGAAAGTTGTTAATTTCAACAAATTGAAATTGCCATGTGATTACATCATTATTTGTTTTTCTCATAAGAGGTATACAAAGGTACAGTTTTATAACTCCTGTAATATTTTTTTATTTTTTATTTTTTAAAGTTTATTTATTTATTTGAGAGAGAGAGAGAGAGAGAGCACATGGGCAGAGGGAGGGGCAGAGAGAGGGAGAGCAAGAACCCCAAGCAGACTCTGCTATGTCAGTGCAGGGTCAGATGTGGGGCTCAATCTAACAAACCACGGGATCATGATCTGAGCCAAAATCAAGTCAGACACTTAACCGACTGAGCGACCCAGGCACCCTAGGTGTATGAACTTTTTAAATATTTTATTTCAGAGAAATAGGAAGAAAGGACAGAAAACCACTATAATGATAAGCCTCATATAGGAATAATAGAGAAAAAGGCAAATGTTCTTTTATGTTACTTTTAATTACTAATCACATAATATAAATAAAAATCATGGTTTAAAATATTAAAATTCTATGGTTGAAGTTGCAAAAAAATGATTTAAGCTGTATACCCTTGTCCTACACTCGTTTTTATATTATAACAAAAATAAGCTTTCTAATCAGAAAGATTGAATTTGGAGCACAATAAATCTGAATACAAAATATCCTGGAAATATTTTATCCTGTTTTTGATACTGATCAGGAAACAGCTTATGCTTTTCAAATCCAAAGATCAATCTTACCTTTCTTTTGTGCATAATAAAGTTTCAAAATTTGTATTCAACACAGAAGGGTGTTTTAATATGAACCAAAAGCTCTCTGCTCATGTGGGATTTTACTGTCTCCTAAGCAGCAAGAACATCCTGTTTTTTTCTCATCCTTGAAGGGTCTATAGCTTCCCAGGAATGCAGGCATTTTGGGGGACGACATAACCCAGAGAACTCTAGTGGGAAGAAAAGGCTGAGGAGATTCCAGCACCTGATACATGCCTGCCCTCTAGGCATCGCAGGCATGAACATGGGGAAGATACAGTGTGAACCTGTAGAGGACACCATATCTCCTCAGATTCCTTCTGACCCTCTTTCCCAGCATTCACCATCTTCTGGTTGCTGTGCTAACAGGTGAACCTATGTCTTTGAGAGTCTCTCCCTTGTATGCTGAGTTACCTAGCCTGCAAGTGCCTGGTATGTTAGATCCCCCATCACACAGACTACCAGGTCTACCTGTACCCAATGACTGATTTCTAGAAGGATGCAAAATCCCAGCTCCTTCGCCTCTACATAAGACAATCTCTAAAATGTAATTTATACCTCAGAGCTCCCCACGGGCTGCATCTGGAGCTACACCTGCTTGGCTTCTTTCCCTCTTTCCCCTCACTTGTTTCTCCAGAGAGCGCTTCTTTATAGATCACTCGCAGCTGATTCTTTAAAGTTCTACCTCAGGGACAGCTTGATCTACAACAGATGCAAAGCTCAGTATCCAAGAGTCACAACCACAGTATCTGAGTTTAGGCAAATAGGTATCCAGGACAGAGAATAAATGCACAAATAGGGAATTTGGAGCAGGTGCCATTCAGAATGAGGATCTGGAAACAAAAGGCATCATCAGTAAATTCTAATGGTTACTATCAAAAAAGATTGATATTCAAGGGCAGAACTCAATTCTCCTGGGGGAGAATGGGACTTTGGCAAGTTATTAAGAATAAAGATATGGAAAGAGAGACCAATACAGAGGCCCAGTTATAGAGGGTGTGGCAAACTTTTAATTTCTTTCATGCTTTTTTTTTTTTTGTCATTTCATCATTCTTTCCTCTCTGCCACCTCTATAATGGGTATATAACTCTATTATTGTAATTATCATCCAATGTTATTTTTGATGTTTCATCTGTTTTTTCTTTACAGATTATGATGAGGCTGGGTATGTCTTACCATTTTATCCCTAAAATCTGTCATGACATCAAAAGCACCTATCATGAATTGACAGGAATGGACCCTAGAACAGTTCAGAATCCCAATTACATGACAAGGGTGAAGATCAAAAGCTCATTGGAGTTTTTCAAATAGATCCCATTCAAGCTGGCTGGCAAATAAGATGAAGGCTAGTAGCTGAGGACTAAGGGGCACACATAAGGGGATAGAAAAAGGTGTTAACCATCATGGGGCAAAGAACCAGACTGGTTTGAAAAAGCATTTCTTTCTAGGTTCTTGCCTTTCAGAGCCCCAAATTGAGGAACTGTGTAAATATCTGGTTTTGTTCTTCTACACATGAAAGATCAGATTTCTTTTATGTATACACACACACACACACACACACACACACAGTATATACACAAACTATAAATATCCTATCAAGTAAACAGTTATTCTTTGTTTCCTTTTTCCTTTTGCTTCTGCAGCTTGGTGTTATTACATTTGTTGGATGGTTAAAGAAATGAAGTTTAAATCCTATTTGCTACCCAGTTCTATTAAATAATTTATTAAAGAATTCCTATTACCAATTTAAATAATGATTATAAATTATTTGTGCATTTTTCCCTATAACTTTAGGAAATAGATTTTTGTTTAAGAATCCTATTTGTGTTTTTGGTACCTTGATTCATAAGATTATAACCAGTTTATCAATGTACTAAAAAAGTTAAGCCCATTGAATTGCACTTAGTCTGTACCCCAGTTCAACAAATGTGGAAAAAAAATGATTATAGTTCACTCAGATTTCTGTTTTACAAACTCACTGCATTGGGAAGGATGATAGGGTAAGACCTCAACTGTTCATTTTATGGTGTAATTGTCAATTCAAAAGGTAGACTCTGAGAGAGATTTAGTTTTCTTTTTTTCACTGTCATGATTCCCATTCTCAACATTACAACCTCTCAATGTTAAAAGGTATAGTACAGGGGTGTCTGGGTGGCTGAGTCTGATCAAGCATGAAATTCTTGATCTCAGCTCAGGTCATGATCTCATGGTTTGTGGATTCAAGCCCAGCATCGGGCTCTGAACTGACAGCATAGAGCCTGCTTGGTATTCTCTCTCTCCCTCTCTCTTTGCCCCTCCCTCAAGTGCATGCACATGCGCTGTCTTTCAAATAAAATTGAAAAAATGAAATTTCAATAAAATTGAAAACAAAAAGAAAGTTGAAAAATAAATAAATAAATAAATAAATAAAAGATATAGTGCAAACAAGTAACATGTAATATGACATTCATTCCCATGACTCAAAAATGATTCATCATGAAATACTTGAAGCTTGACATACATTCTGAGACAACTGTATCCAATCTGTGTTTTAACCATTTATCCCATTTCTCCCAGCCAAAAGGGGACCCATCTTTCATCCTGAATAGGTTCAACCCTTTCTTTCATATTTGGGAAGTGCTAGTGAATTGGAATCTTCCCATGGTGCTAGCTTTAGCTCACCCCTAACACTCATGCCACGTCCACATTTGTTATTCCTTCTCTTCTCAGTATCTTAGTATTTGCTCTTCCTCTCCTCCACCATAATGAGTGTACTAGTTTAGTGTTTCATTGTCTTTCTTTGGAGTTATTTCCATACCATTCTTACCAGAATTCTCATTGACAACCTACTCCTGATACAGCCACCAAACTTAATTTCCTAAAACACAATTATATCATGTTATATCCACTGAAGGACTTTCAGTGCTTCACCATTGATTTTTTTTTTCAAATGCTTAGTTATTTTTGAAAGAGAGAGAGACAGAGTGCAAGTGGGAAAAGGCCAAAGAGAGGGAGACACAGAATCCAAGGTTCCAGGTTCCAAGCTGTCAGCACAGAGCCTGATGCAGGGTTTGAACTCGTGAACTATTAGATCATGATCTGAGCCAAAGTTGGATGCTTAACCAACTGAGCCACCTAGGTGCCCCCCGCCATTGCTTTTTGTTACAATAAGTATGTTGGCACCTTTCTTAGTAGTTTAAGCTATAGCTTTCCCTGAGTACTGCTCTCACAATAGACCACTTCCCCAGGCAGTATCTAAAACAGCAAACATTTCTACCCCTCTTTGGCTTTATTTATTCCCACAATACTCTTTACCAATCAGATTCCTATTCATCCCTCAGTGCCCTTTCAAATGCCATCTTCTGCATTAAACGCTCTTCTCTGAGTTTTCTAATCAGAATTCATTACACATTTCATGGGCATCCTAAATTTTAATCATCTTAAGTGTCAGGACAGTGTCTTAATCAATCCTGTCTTGATTACCAAATACTTGAAACAATCTGGCCCATAAAACATTTTCAGTTAATGTTTCTTTGAGTTAGAGTTTTCTGAGTCTTGGTCTTGGGAAATCACAAGATCCAACTCATAGTTTACAGTCTGATCTTCTTTAAATCTAAACTTCAGACTATTGTTAGATTGACTAATCTAAGATGTATATGACCTTGTCATTCTGATCATTAAAATGTTTCAACAAACCTTTGTCATTCATTTAAGTCATCCAATAAACATTCTTGGAGGACCTAGTATATGATGGACACTGGGAATAAAAAAGTAAAACAAATGGACATCATCCCTGTCTTCATGGATATTACAGTCTAGTACAAGATCCAGTTAAAAAACACACAGTTGTGACGTGCCTAGGTGGCTCAGTCTCAAGCTTCTGACTCTTGATTTCGGCTCAGCTCACAATCTCATGATTGAATTCATGAGCTTGAGCCCTGTCAGGGCACATAAAGCCTCTACAGGCAGCAGGAGCCAGCTTGTGATCAGAATCTGCTTGGGATTTTCTCTCTGCCCCTCCGCTGCTTGTGCACACACACTCTTTCTTTCTTTCTCTCTCAATATAAATAAATAAACCTAAAATACACACAAACACACACACACACACACACACACACACACACAAATTTGTACACACAATGTATAAATTAGCCTAACTACTTAGAAGAAAGTACAAGAGGTACAAAAGAGAACAAAAAAAGATCTGAACTGATTGTATTTATTTTTCAATCTTCAGCGTCTTAAAAAATTGCCAGTTACTGCCAAAGGTTATTACAAGTATGTTGAATGAAAGAGAATTCTTCCTGCTTTGTTGTTACACAGCAACAAACAAATGTGGGTAAAACTGTCGAGAGGTCTATTTATCTTACTCAGTTTATCCTTTTAGTTCATCAGAGGTGAAAAATCTTCAACACTGCTCATATGGATACAAATAAATAGGTTTTCTATGCAAAAAGTCCTTACGTTTTTATGTAAATTTCAAAATTTAAATATATGAGGGAAGTACAAGACAGGTAAGACAGAGATAAATGACAAGAGAAGATAGAAAAAGAATAATAAAAATGAGTGGGAGGAAATATAAGCAGAAGTATAAGAAAAGAAGAAAATTAGAGAAGACATACAAGAAAGTTTCTTCTACCTATCTTCACACATATTAAAATCCTTACCCAGTACCTGGGATTTTTTCATGTTCCTCTGCCAACACAAGAGTTAAATTGAATTCCATGTTATAAAATTGTTAAAATAGACAAGATTTGTTCATATTTTGTTTTTTTTTTATTATAGATACCATAACCATGTATTTAGCTTCCTTTAGAGATTAGATAAATAGCTAGGGAAGTGTTTTACCAAAAATTTTTTGTGAGCCATATAGTCACTAATGAAACTCCTCAAGTTCACTTTGTAGTGTGAAAAAAATCTATAGACTACATACATAAACAAATGGGTACGTCTGTGGTTTATTAAACCTTTATTTGCAAAAACAGGCATCCTCACTGTGGCTGTAATTTGTCAAACCCTTTCTTAGAGAACATTTGTTCTACTGAATACATACATACACACACCTCTGTGGAAAAGGCCATGTGTATATTTGGGTTATATAATGTGCCTTTTATGTGACCAAAGGTATATATTATTCTAGGATTTAGTCTGCTTGTGCAGACTAAATTATGTATAAATTATGTATAATTTTTATTTATGTATATAAATAATTATATATATATAATATATATAATTTATGTATATAAATAAATAATATAAAATTTATGTATATAAATATAAATTATGTATAAAATATGATACATATTTTAATTATATTGTAATCTTCATCCTTTACTTTTTCTGAGACATTATCTGATTGATATACATACTAATCTTTTTATGATCCTCAAATTTTGGTAGTCTATGATTTTTTAATAATTATTTTTTATAATAATATGAACTCAATACATATAGTAAATTTGATATATTTGCATGTGCATGTGTTTTATTCAAACTAAGCACTTCCCTCCCACTATAACTCTCTAACTTCAACTATTAATGTTATTTTGCAGAAATAAGTCCAGCCACCTAATCCTTTAAATTTATTGTTTTTATCATTGAGAGTTATACCCAAAAGATAGACCGATAGCAATCTTTTTCCTTATAGAAATGTACTGCTGAGTGATTACTATGTCCCCTTTCCAAGAGAGAGTGTAGACATTCCCAGGAGAATTACTTTAATAGCAAATGTTTTATGCCTTTTTTGAAGGTAGAAAATTTTAAGAAAAAATATACATTTAATTGTCTGAAGAAGGGCAATGTCTGACCCATTTTCTTATGCTTTATAGGTTTCCCACAACTCAGCAGATGACCCCTTTATGTTCTTTTTACTCAGTTTAGTATGCAGTTTCCATGATTTAGTTCCCATGGCCCTTTCACTGGTTTACATGGCAGCACTAGAGGCTAAGCAAAGAAACTTGAATGGTAGGAAAGATGACTGGATATTTACAGAACGTAAGCCGAAATTGTGCTCTTCAGAAAAAGGAAAGGGAGTTCTGTTTTCCCATTTACAGAAACAGGCACGAAGCCAAATTAATTTCTTCTAAAATTGAAGTTTGTGTTACATGGTCATTAAGTCTGAGCTCACAGAAATGAAGTTGACAGCTAAATTATAGGCAAAAGTCACTGTTAAGTACTGATCTCATAGCCTTTACTCACCAATCTATGTAGGAGGCTATTTCTGTGTTTGATGTGTTAATCTGATCCTGCCGGCTCTACCCAGGTGGAACTCCAGATGAAGACTGAGAAATCAATGGAGGAGTTGTACACAGATGGAAAGGTAGGAAAGCAGGATGGGGCTTAGGGCCAGACAGCAGGTTTGAATTGAGCCTTTGATAGTATATCAATTAAGCCTGACTAGCATGACAGCCAACAACTTTCTTGTCCTGAATTTGTAGATTGACCTGTGTGTCCTATAACCACAAAATGAAAGAGTGCAGGCAGCCTGTTCTTCAGGTATGGCAAATAACTGGTTGGTCAAGTTAAATTTTAGATCTCTCTCTAGGTATATACATAAACAGTGTAGCCTGGTAATCTCTAAATTTAGCAATCGGACTAAACGTATTACTATTATTGCAGTTTTAAAATCTTATTTCCGCTTGCATTCTTAGCAAGAATATCAGATAGTAATGCCAGCTAAATTTGAATTTTAGCTAAATAATGAAAAGTACCCCCTGTAATAGTTGGGACATAGTTATACTAAGAAATAATTCAATTTTTGTCTGAAACTTAAATTTAACCAGGTATCTTGCATTTTATCCGGAAGCTCTAATTCATAGTAAAGCATGGAAGATAGAAATGGGTGAAATTTCATTTTGGTATACATATTATTGGATGGAGAAATTGACACTAAGTCTTTCATGCTATGGTTCATTATTGATTGAACAAAATCAGTTTATTTTCTCTTACATAGACATAAATAAATGATTCAGAATTTTTGGGGAAGTCTCATCTGAAATAGTAAAATATTTTAAAGCAAATGATACAATTTGAGGAAAGGAATCTGACAGAATTTACTCAATCTCCAGGGACTCAAAAATATTTATTCAAAGAATTATGCAATAAATTGTCCATTGTCATACAGTTGGCATGGATGTTAATTAATTCTAATTAAGGCTAATAGAGTAGTGATTTTATTCCCTTGAAGTAAACGGATAATTGTCATTTAAAGCCTTTTGAGGGTTGGACCGAAACATAGAAAGAAAGAAATAACTACAGATACTTAGACAAAGATCAAAAGAAAAAAAACTCTCTCCTCGAAATTAACACAAGACAATAATAACAATAGTAGCTAACATTTTATTGAACGCATACTATTGTTCACATATTTTACATCATCTCTTTTTGCCTTTTAATCTTCACAGTATTCCTATGAGAAAGATATTCCTACTGTCTCTGTTTCACAGATAAGGGAAATTGGGGTTTAAGACTAATTAAGATGATTCACACAGAGGCAGGACAGTCCTTAATCCACATTTCACTAATAGCATAAAATTTCATGCTCCTAGACATTAAGTAATATCAACCTTACAAGCAAAACACCTATCTGATGTATATTTGAAAATTAAAAACAGGTTAGAATAAAATAATAAATAACCTAAGGTTGAAAGACTCAGAAATCAAGCATAAAAAGTAATCAAAAAGACAAATTAAGAATCTATCCATCTGTTTGATTACTCTGACTGCAAGGTAGCTAGAATCTTGTCCTAGGGAAGGGAAGGATGCTCCTGTGCATTTTATAGAAGCTCCCAAAGTGAATCAGATACACCCTCCTAGTGGAGACCATTGGTTTGAACAGATGCACCCTACTAATAGATACAAGTGATTCATTAGCCCACCATATGTTGGGAATATTAATTGAGACACAGGGTTGAATGTGATGGGGATGGCAGTGTTGTCATTAATTACCACTATGAAAATTGGCTTCCAATTTGGGTGGCTACCAAGTATTCATTGGGCATGGATAGAGCACATGGTAGCAAAACATCCTTTTGCAAAAATAGAACACTTTATTAAAGTTGCTAATGGCTTAGTCGGCTATACAGTGTAAGGAGGAAATAAAAATTTGAATATACAAGAGGATCAAGATAGCAAAGAAATAAACATCTAAATTTAGCAGTATACCTTTTATAAAGTGTTTAATTGCTTTGAAATTAAAACTTTAGTGCCTTGTATGATTTTTAGCTCCCAAGACTTAGGAACTCACAAAAAAACCCTTCCCTTCCACTCCTGGATTCAAAACCAACTGAAAGACACAGAGATCACAGAGATAGATATTAAAATATAGGTGCTTTTATAATAATTTCCTGATTGGAAGGCATGACTTGTCTTAGACTTACAGCCACAACAAGCCTCCTCTACTTCACTCCTGAATTAGAGAAATGTTCCCAGCAAGAAAACAGGCTGCTCTGGATAATCATAGTTCTGACCTTGCAGGTTGATAACACAATGGAGTAAGGAATTCATACTTCCTGCAGGCAAGCTGGATCCAAAAAGTAAAGAGAGGAGAAAAGACAAAGTGACACATTCTAAGCTGTTTTTCCAAGCTCACTCCATAGATAAGCCCCTCCTCTCCTCTGGGGAGCAGATGCTTTGAGGGGTTTGGAAGAGGCCAGGAGTGTTATTCAAGCTGAAAAGGAATGGAAAAATATAAAACACAGACGTTTCTCTATCCTGTGCAATTTGAAGACTCAGTTGCTGAAGTTACTCAGCAACTTCTAAGAGTTTCAAAGACTTCTGGAAATTTTGGAATCAAGATTTTATAGTACTTTGAATGTAGTAATAAAAATAACCACTATACTTAATGCTTATCATATGCCAGGAACTGTCTAAACACTTTATGTATATATATATTAATTTAATCCTTCCAATTATCCTAAGGGAGATTCTAATATGATCCACATTTTACAATGGCGGAAACTGAGGTACAGAACAGTTGAAAATAATCTTACATACTTTTGCTGGTGGCTTCTTTACTGTTAGTCTCCTTACCTTCTACCTGTGCTAGATCAGAACCACAGGAAAATTTAGCACACCTGGCTGTATTTTTCTCCAGGCGATAAGCCTTCATTTGGATCCTGTCCCCAAATGTTGTATTCTATGTAGGATTGGAGAAACCTAAGGCCTTCTCTAAATTGAACAATTTCTTTCTCTTGTCCTTGTACCTATTTCCCCATAGAGGCTCCAGCTGCTAAAACTTCCCTCAATAGAGAGGCTATATATCTGCCTTCTTTCTAGTCTTTCTGCATTAGTCAATCTAACTTTTTTAGATTTCTTCTTCTCCATAAACATTTGCTTTGAACTGAGCGCAGCAGGGAATATAAAGCCAGCCCTTCTCTGTCTACCGTGCAGGACCCCATTCCCAGTGTGGTTAACATTAAGGCCCAGCTCCTTGGGAAGTAACCCACCTGTCCTTCCACTGGCTTTGAGGCTCTAAATGCACACATCAATTTGCTTCCTGAACTTTTTTTCTCTCTGTCCTACTTGGTTTGTTCAAGTCTCTATTGTTTGCACTTTGCTATCTGCTGTCCCTGACACCAACTTTGGTTTTTGGTTTTTCCTTCTTGGTTTGGCCCATTCCTGTCTGCATAATGCTCAGACTTATAACCTAGTCTTTCCTTCTAGACCAGTGCTTTGCAACTGCAGTCCTCAAACTACTAGTAGGTATAGCCAGAATTTTAAAATGTAGAATATAGAGGTACCTGAGTGGCTCAGTTGGTTAAGTGTCTGACTCTTGATCTCTGCTCAGGTCATGATCTCATCATGATCTTGTCATTGTCATAATATAGAGCCTTATGTTGAGCATGGAGCCTGCTTGGGATTCTCTCTCTCCCTCTCTCTCTGCCCCTCCCCAGCTCATGCATGCATGCTCTCTCTCTCAAAATAAAATAAACTTTAAAAAAATAAAATAAAATGTAAAATATAATTAAGTGTAGTAATGTATAACAGAATGCAATTCCCATTATAATTATGAGGTTTATGGGCTTTTTTTTTCCAGTTGAGTGTGTGTGTATATGTGTGTGTGTGTGTGTGTGTGTGTGTGTGTTTTACAGACAGCAAGACCAGAGAGAAGTAGGTTGGCCTAATGAGACTATATTCAGGCAGAGGAGGATGGATGTATGATGAAGGAACAGAAGAAAGTCCAGGGCAATATTCTTTTTACACATTAGAAAGAAATGGAAATCATGAAGGTACATGTCCCAAGATATAGTTGAGGGTATAAAGGCAAAGCTACTGAGATATAAAGATACTGAATTGCAGAAGAAGGAATGTGGGTCCCAAAGGCTTCTAACTTCATGTAAAAGGATTTAGGTCATCTGTTAGAAGCACTGAGTATAAGTAGGGGATTTTGAAAAAGTCCGAGGTAGCTAACTTCCAAACTAGTAGCAGTTTAAGAAGTCATCAGGGGCTGAATTTTTAGAAGGCTTGCTGAATAAGAGCAAATGCTCATTTGAAATTAGTACACTTCTTCATCTGTGCTAGCAACCTTGGGGAAAAAAAACTGAGAAAGTGGTAGCTCAGGATTGGCCGCAAGAGGATTTGGAAAAAAAAAAAAAAAAGGCCGAGGTATAGGTGAGGGAGTCTAGCACGCTGGGTGGCAGATGCCATTATCAAAAGTTTGCTTTATGCTAGGGATAATAGCACTGAAAACACTGTCCATCAGGTGCAGGCTGGGTATCTGTCCATGATGAGATGAAAGAGGGAATCCTAGGAAGACAATGACAGCATTTCTTGAGACTGATATATTCATTGCATATTAATAAATAGGATGGCTGAGGCAAGTCAGGTACAGGTTTGAGTATTCTTATTTAAATTTCTGAGCTCTGGTCTTCCCTAAATAAGTTGACTATTAAATGTCAGACTTAGAATTCCAAACCAACTTAGGTGATGGAGGAGAATGGGTGATTGGAGGTAGAAATAATTCTGAAACATAAATTCCTCTCCCTCCATTCTATAGTAGTTCATCAATCTTCTTTCTGCTTTCTGCTATATTACAATAGATTGATAATTGATTAACAAAAGTCTTTTTAGTGAATGCAAATTGGCATTGATTAAATCTTGAAAAATGAAAACAAAATCAGCTTGTTCATTATTATTGTTTTGTGTTCCTATTACCTATTGCTGTGTGAGAAGCTCCAAACCTTATCGACTTAAAATGATTTACTTTGTTCCCAAATATGCAGTTTAGGCAAGGCTCAGTGGTGACATCTTAATTGACTCTACTATACTCAGCCTCAGTTGGAGTGGCTCCAAGGATGGGATCTGGAATCATCTAAAGATTTCATTACTCTCATGTTTGTCAGTCAGTGCTGGTTGTTGATGGGGACCTTAGCTGGGATTGTCTACCAAAACAGCTACACATGGCCTCTCTATGTGGCCTGAGCTTCCTCCCAACATGGTGGCTGAATTCTTAAGGCAAGTATCCTGAAAGAGACAGAGAGAGAGAGAGAGCACACCAGGGAGAAGCTGTAGCACTTCTTATGACTGAGCCTCAGAAACATCACTTCACTGGGGCAGTCACAGATATCTGCCCCAAGTCCCAGGGAGAAAAGAAGAGAAGAGGAGAGGAGAGGAGAGGAGAGGAGAAGAGAAGACATGCTAAATCTCTTGTACCAAATTCTTTTTATCTGGGCATTCATAAAAGATTGCGAAGTTTCCAAGAAAAGAAAAATAGACTCTTCTTCTGGATGGGAGATGGCAAATTGCTAGAACATCTGGTCCTGGGCATATTGCTTTGGTCATTTTTGGAAAAGTTTGCCACATTTAGCAAACTTTTTTTCGAAAATAGTAAAGTATGAAAAGTAAGACTCAATTTCATTTAGTTACAAAGAAAAGAAAATCTGAAAGCTTTTTCAAGTGGAAGCAGAGAACTAGGAATTGTTACCCTTTTGCAAACCAGAGATTTCCTGAGGTTTTGTGTCAATGGGAATTTTATTCTAGCAGTCAAAGGTATAGTTTGACCCTAGAACTTTGTGAGTGCATCTCAGCACAGACTCTGAGGATATAAGTAAAATGCTCTTCTGCTTGTGGCTTATTTTAGAAATAAGTAACGGATGAATCACTAAATAGCTTATGGTTATGTTTTTATTGATTTATGACTCACCATGTGCTCCTATCTCTCAGGCAAAAATAATGTCTTTCCATGTAGGTGATTTGCTCTATTAGACATGGGGGAAAAGAGTTCTTTGCTTTATGTTTTACTCTGACAAGGTAATGGCTCTTGTCCTGCTCTTGAGAAGTGACTAAGATGTCCAGTTGGGGAAAAGCATTAACTTTTCAAGCTATATAAGTTCCATTTATAAAATTATGTCTACTCAGGCATTATTTTCTGAAAGACTTAATGCTCTTTCTCAGCATAAAAATTTACTGCTAAGATCCAGGCCTCCCCGTATACACGGGATGCCACAAAAGGGGGATCATAGATCCATTCTGGGAAGTTGTGCTAAGGATCAAGGAAAGGGGGCAGATGACTTCTAAAGTGCTTAAGCATTTTTCTTCACTGTCAAAAACACAGAATGATCTCCTACATTTCATGGCTTTGTAGTTTTATTCACACCATTTCCTCCCTTCTGAGAGAGCGCTTCTTCCACCACAACCATCATCACCTCCAGGAATCCACCAAAAGCCTCTCCATGCTTCTCCAACATTATAATTACTGGAAGTCTATCATCATCAGCTCAATATCAGATTTAATTACTTATTTTTAAATTCAGTATCACAGTTTATACGTTGTCTCTATTTGTATTTTTGGTACTTAGTACAATATGTTGAATTATTCTTTTTGGGGGGTCGGAAGACTTTTTTTAATGTTAGATTCATAATATAGATGTTTTAGAATGGTAGCACACTGATAGAAGAAATTTTCATCCATAGTACTTTTACATGTGATTTTGGCAATGGTTGTAGGTTTTTTATATCAATAGTATTGTCACAGGAGAATCATAAAATTGGAATACAAAGAAAAATTTGGTAGTTGTGTCTTGAATTATTTTCTATTTCCTTTCCCGTTGGAGACACTGATAACCTTTGTTCCTTTGGTGCCCAACATAAGGTCTGCCAGATAGAACTGGGATTTCCAGTGCTAACTAGCTTTATGTTAGAATTGGCAAGGGCACTTTTTAAAAATGCCATCCTCTGGAACTCACCCCATACCAATTAAACAGAATCTCTGAGGGAAGAACCCAGGTATCAGGGCATTAGGATTTTTTAAAAAGTTTTCTTGCATAATCCAGTGGTCAGCCAAGGTGAAGAACCACCAACATAGAGGCTATCCAATGATGACTTTCTGAATGAGGTTTGTCTATTGAGTGCTGACTTCCCACTATAGACCCTTGAATCAGCATTCTGCAAAAATGTAAGTACTTTCCTTCTTCCTGAGCTAGAATAAATAGGAATTTCATATACAAATGCATTTAAACTCTATACAAAGAGCTTTCTACCAAAATTACTTATACAAAAGAGTACAAAAATTTAGGTAATAATATAACCTGACACATAAGAATAAATTTAAAATATTCCAGATGTTATCATGGCCAACACGAGGCTAATTATAAGACATAATAATCCAGGCATAGTTTCCAAACTATGCTCAGGGAAAATGTTTAAGCCAAATTCCATGTTTTGTATATTTTTCTATAACTCAAATATGCCATAACCATGACTTAACATATTGGTGATTATTAACACATTAAGATATGTTGGTAGTTAAAATTAGTTTTGTGGTGCTTCTGCAATACCTATGCATGTATACATGTACACACACACACACACACACACACACACATACACACATGTTTTCTTGGAAATCAGACCTACCCACATCTGCTCACATAAAGCTATTTAAGAGAGTTCATTACTAAAGCATATGTGTGCTACTCTCAACCATATGCTGACAAGATTTAGGAACACTGGCTTAGAAAATGTACTTCTAGCCAAAAAAAAAAATCAGTTGTAAAACAAGCAAGTGACATATATATTATTGCATATATCACACTGCAATAATATAATGTCATCAATAATTTAATACTTTTACATTTTAGGTAAAATGACTTTCACATTTATTACAGGGAATGCAAGCATTATTAAATATTATTGGTAATACAATTTTGACACAAACATGCCCAAATTCTGCTTTTGCAAGCTTCCAGATCAATGTGATAGAAAAGTATCTAATATTTTACAGTGATTTGTTATTTTTAACAATGATCATTTACCCTTTACAACTATTTATTTCTATGAATCTATTATATGAAACTAAAAGTACATTAAGTAAATTGTATGTCGATGCTGATAAAGTGCAACGATTCTCATCTGTAACCATAGATTTTATTAGTAAATGCGTTTTAATAAATGAGCTGCATTAATTTCAGTAATTGAGTTTATTATAAGCAAATGCATACATGAACTTACATATTACCATTTGTTAACAAAATAAAATTTATATAAGTATTTCAGATTAATTTTCTTAGAGAGGTGGAAGATTAAAATGTTTTAAAAGAAAAAAAAACTTGAAAATCCACTGATTTAAGAGACTGGAATTAAGTGTCTCTCTAATCTTTCCTCTCCTTTCCATCCTCATCATGGAAGCTTCGCTTCTATTCAACATTATCTCTCACCTACACTATTTCAATAACCCTTTAAATGCTCACCTTGTCTCTAGTATGACCACCAGAATTCCTGCTTTCTGTTGCCAGCTGAGTAGTCTTTCTAAAACCTTGATGTGATCATGTCACTCTACTGATTATAAACCTTTAGTGTTTCTGCACGGCCTATACGTCAGGTCTGAACTCAGCGTGGCATACAAGACCCTTCAAGTTTCCTTTTCTAGATTGCCTTCTGACCCTGACCCCGGCATTCATCGCGGCTGGCCTTCACCTCATAGAACTCCACTACCACATCACCATGATTGACACCGGCTGTTCATCTACCCAGAATGTTTTTAGCCCTCCTCTTTCTTCCTTAGGAAGAAACACAAACTCATTCTTCAAAAACCCTAATTAAGTGCCACTTCTGTGAGGCTTTCCCTGCTCTCCTCTTAAACCCCTTATTTATGAGTCTTTCCCTTGCTAGACATGAACTCTTTAGGAGCTGAGATTGGACTATATATAACTCAATTTACCATAGTAACTCCAGCAAATTATACATTTCTTAATATATAGTAAGTACTTAGTATCAGTTAAAGCATGCTACATCATAATTCTCAAAAGCTCTACCACCAACATTATGTGGGTTATTTAAAAATCAATTCTCAGTATAAAACAGACCTAAATTTCTGTAATGGTACTCAACACAATTACAAGTCTAATATTACTGGATACTACATAGGGCTCCCAAGAAATTAGACACAAGCCAGAAGTAACTGCTTTCTGCTTTTCAAACACACATGGTTATTATAATGAGAAATATGTTTGCTAAGTGGATCCTGCTAGAAGAATCAAATTACCAGATTGAGACCCTAAGTGTTCATTTGGTATCTCAATAAAGTTCTATAGTTTGTTTGGAACTGTGTTTTCCCAGAAAAATCAAAATGTCCTTCTTAGTAAGATATAGTTTTGTTTTGATTTTTTTTCAGATAAATCTCAGGGAGCATGAGAAAAGCCCATGCCATGTATATCAGCACCAAAAACCATGTTTCAAATTAAAGCTAATTGAAGTTCCTTCAAGCCTATTATGTTGCAAGTAAAACGTTTGTCAGTTGCTCATTGTGTAATCCTCAGGACTTTGGATTTTTGTGCAGGGGTGAGGGGTAGTGGGAGCTTGGCCATATACTCTTTGGTATATGTTCTAAGGTCAATTTTTAGAGATTTTAGTTCAGTTAGTGAACCCCTACGTCAGCTAATTGGGAAAGGTAACAATAATAACACATTAAGGGCCTGCACCCACATCAGCTAATTCAATCAATAATTCTCATGTCCTCTCCAGAGGCAAGAGCGGGAGCGACAAGGAGCTGAATTCAGCATTCCTCATTACCCATTAGGAATAGGGTTTGGCCTCAAAATATCTCAAGTTTGGCTTGACTCTAAGGGCTCTTAGGTTTAGATGCTATTTTCCTGGGACCTGAGCAGCTTTGTAGTTCAGCATATGAGACTACTGTAAAAGGCTCCTGAAAGCATCACTGGGGAGTTTAGAAAACGAACATTGTGTTCACCAGAATCTACCTTACAAAGGAGTAGGTATAATAAAAGTAACACTACAGAAAGCCCTTTGAGGGGATTGGTGCAGGAACCCTGCCCCGCTCCAGTAAATGAGCATGCTGGAATAACAGATTATTTCAGAAGCCTGGGCCAAATGAGCTGCAGGGATTCATTTTGGTACCCAGGGGATTAGGCATTAGCATAGCCTTCCAGGGGACTTCTCTGCCCTTTGCTGGAGCAAACTTGGAGTACCTGAGAAATCCCTGTGGGGGCATATGGCTACGTAGGAGGAATATGATGCTGAGCAAGTTACTTAACTTCTCATTCATTGCCTTTACTTTCTTATCTGAAAATAGCAGAACATTCTGCACTGGCATGTTGAGAGGGTTAAGTGAATCAACACACATAAAATACATAGAACAGTGTCTGGCACAAGTAAGAGTTCAGTTAATCATGCTTACCTAAAAAAAATTCAAGAATATTCTTTCAAAAGAGTGTCAAATTAATCTCTAGCCAGAGATGCCCATAAGCCCCTATGTTTACTTAACATTGTCTTTGGGATCATTGCCACTTCTATTGTATTCTACATTTTTTAGACCTGAAGGACAAATAACTATGAATAACTTGCATAGATCACAAATCTAGAAATAAAATTAAATGTACACCTTTTCTTGGAGAAAGTCAGCTAATTGTGGTTAAATATAGGGCAAAAGGATTTCTTCTTGAGAATACATTCCTCCCCCTCAACTTTTTTTCCTTCTGGAAAATACAGTCCTAAAGGACCTATTAAATTCTGAGGTACTGATTTTAAAATGTCTACTTACTCTTTTAATTCTTTCAGCAGAATCTTTACCAACACAAGTCCCTTTCTGACAGCAACCTGAGCTGAGCTCTGTAGCATAGGCAGCAGGCATCTCTGACTTTGGGGCTCTGTGTCTTTGGCGTCTCCGTCACTCAGAAGACACACAACACAAACACACTCTCCATTTGTAACATTATAACAGCAAAGCCATGCTGGCTATAGAGTCATCCAGTGATGTAAATGGAAAAAATACTTGCAAAAATAGGCTCTTGGCGAGTAAGATAAACTAGTCTCAGCAGTGACTTAGCAAAAGTTGAGAATACATCTACAAAACAAGATTATCTGTCTCTTGCTTTACAGAATGCAGTATAGTTTTATTTCCACTATTTAGAAAGATCTTCAAAAGCAAGATGAAGTAGATATTTGGGATCTAGTTGGATATTTTATTTAAAAATAAAAATACAGCACTATTGCCTGGCAGGTATTGGGTTTATGCTGAATATACCATAGGGAACAAAATAGATATGGATCCTAAATAACTTCATGGAACTTAATTTAAGCGTGGAGTTGGACTTAGTGTGAGTAAGAATTACCCAGAAAGTTTATTTAAAATGTAGGCTCTCAGGACTTGGATTCTGATTTTGATAATCTGGGGGGAGCCCTGAAATCTCTATTTTTCACACATGCCCCCCACATGATTCTGGTGCATATTATCCAAGAACCACACACTAAGAACACTGGAGTAGTGAATATTCCAGGCAAATCTTGTTAAGAAACAAGTTTGGAAGAGAAGATGGCAGCATAGGATGTCGCTGGGCTCACCTTGTCCTGCTGATTACTTAGATTCCACCCACATCTACCTAAATAACCCAGAAAACCGCCAGAACACTAGCAGAACGGATTCTCTGGAGCCAAGCGTAGACAAGTGGCCTACGGAAGAGGGTAGGAAGGGAGGAGAGGCAGTGCACACTACATGGACTGGCAGGAGGGAGCCAGGGCGGCAGAGGGGCAGCCCGCCTGGCAAGGCAGAATCCCCGAGTCTGGCTTGCAAAAGCAGAGGGGCCAGATGGAGTGTGTTCTGACAGCCATTGGGACTTAACATCTGGAATGTTAGAATCAACAGCTCTGCTCAGAGAGTGGGAGGGCTGGAGGACAATGGGAGGGAGAGTTGTTGAGCCCCAGAGGACAGAGCTCAGCTTGGCGGGGAACAAAGGCGCTGGGAAGCGCCATCTCCCTCTCCCATCCCCAGCCAAAATCCCAAAGGGAACCAGTTCCCATCACTCAACTTGCTTGCATTGCACAAACACCCAATGCTGTGCTTCTGTGGATCCATCCCTCTGATGGGTCTGCCTCCTTCCCGGTGCTGCAGGGCCACTCCTGCAGAGGATCACAGACAGCAAAGTGAGCTAAGCCTGCCCCTTCCACCCCTGTGCACCTTGAAGATCCACCCCGGCTAATATGCCAGATCCCATCAAAGCAGCACCACAAGCCTGGCAGTGTGCAAGTAGCCCAGACAGGGGCCACACCACTCCACAATGAGTCCTGCCCCTGGGAGAGGGGTAGATAAGGTATACACCAGTCTGACTGTGGTCCCAGTGGTGAGCTGGGGACAGACATCGGGTCTGACAGCAGCCCCTCCCACCAACACAAGTTACTCCAGACAGCACAGGGGAAGTGCCCTGCAGTTCCACGCCACCCCAGGGACTATCCAAAATGACGAAATGGAGGAATTCTCCTCAAAAGAAACTCCAGGAAGTAGCGACAGCTAACAAATTGGTCAAAAACGATTTAAGCAATATAATGGAACAAGAATTTAGAATAATAGTCATAAAATTAATCGCTGGGCTTGAAAAAACTATAGAGGACAGCAGAGAATCTATTGATACAGAGATCAAGGGACTAAGAAATAGTCATGAGGAGCTAAAAAATGCTATGAATGAGGTGCAAAATAAAATGGAGGCGACCACATCTTGGATTGAAGAGGCAGATGAAGAGAATAGGTGAATTAGAAGATAAAATTATGGAAAAAGAGGAAGCTGAGAAAAAGACAGATAAAAAAAAAATCCAGGAGTATGAGGGGAGAATTAGAGAACTAAGTGATGCAATCAAATGCAACAATATCCGTATAATAGGAATTCCAGAAGAGAAAGAGAAAGAGAAAGGGGCTGAAAGTGTACTTGAACAAATCATAGCTGAGAACTTCCCTGATCTGGGGAAGGAAAAAGGCGTTGAAATCCAAGAGGCACAGAGAACTCCCTTCAGATGTAACTTGAATCGATCTTCTGCACGACATATCATAGTGAAACTGGCAAAATACAAGGATAAAAAGAAAATTCCAAAAGCAGCTAGGGATAAACATGCTCTAACATATAAAGGGAGACTGATAAGACTAGTGACAGACCTATCTACTAAAACTTGGCAAGCCAGAAAGGAATGGCAGGAAATCTTCAATGTTATGAACAGAAAAATATACAGCTGAGAATCCTTTATCAGGCAAGTCTGTCTTTCAGAATAGAAGGAGAGATAAAGGTCTTCCCAAACAAACAAAAACTGAAGGAATTCATCACCACTAAACCAGCCCTACAAGAGATCCTAAGGGGGATTCTGTGAGTGAAATGTTGTAAGGACCACAAAGTACCAGAGACATCACTACAAGCATGAAACCTACAGACAGCACAATGACTCTAAATCCATATCTTTCTATAATAACACTGAATGTCAATGGACTAAATGCTCCAACCAAAAGACATAGGGTATCAGAATGGATAAAAAAAGCAAGACCCATCTATTTGCTTCTATAAGAGACTGATTTTAGGCCTGAGGACACCTTCAGATTGAAAGTGAGGGGATGGGGAACTGTCTATCATGCTACTGGAAGTCAAAAGAAGCTGGAGTAGCCATACTTCTATCAGACAAACTAGACTTTAAATTAAAGGCTGTAACAAGAGATGAAGAAGGGCATTATATAATGATTACAGGGTCTATCCATCAGGAAGAGCTAACAGTTATAAATGTCTATGCGCCAAATATTGGAGCCCCCAAATATATAAAACAATTAATCACAAACATAGGCAACCTTATTGATAAGAATGTGGTAATTGCAGGGGACTGTAATACTCCACTTACAACAATTGATAGATCATCTAGACACAGGAGCAATAAAGAAACAAGGGCCCTGAATGATACATTGGAACAGATGGACTTGACAGATATATTCAGAATTATGCATCCCAAAGCAACAGCATACACTTTCTTCTCGAGTGCGCATGGAACATTTTCCAAGATAGATCACATACTGGGTCACAAAACAGTCCTTCATAAGTATAAAAGAATTGAGATCATACCATGCACACTTTCAGACCACAATGCTATGAAACTTGAAATCAACCACAGGAAAAAGTCTGGAAAACCTCCAAAAGCATGGAGGTTAAAGAAGGAGACTACTAAAGAATTAATGGGTCAACCAGGCAATTAGATAAGAAATTTAAAAATATATGGAAACAAATGAAAATGAAAATACAACAATCCAAATGTTTTGGGATACAGCAAAGGCAGTCCTGGGAGGAAAATACATTGCAATCCAGGCCTATCTCAAGAAACAAGAAAAATCCCAAATACAAAACCTAACAGCACACCTAAAGGACAGAGAAGCAGAACAGCAAAGGCAGCCTAAACCCAGCAGAAGAAGAGAAATAATAAAGATCAGAGCAGAAATAAACAATATAGAATCTAAAAAAACTGTAGAGCAGATCAACGAAACCAAGAGTTCGTTTTTTGAAAAAATAAACAAAATTGACAAACCTCTAGCCAGGCTTCTCAAAAAGAAAAGGGAGATGACCCAAATAGATAAAATCATGAATGAAAATGGAATTATTACAACCAATCCCTCAGAGATACAAACAATTATCAGGGAATACTATGAAAAATTATATGCCAACAAATTGGACAACCTGGAAGAAATGGACAAATTCCTAAACACCCACACTCTTCCAAAACTCAATCAGGAGGAAATAGAAAACTTGAACCGACCCATAACCAGCGAAGAAATGGAATCAGTATTCAAAAATCTCCCAACAAATAAGAGTCCAGGACCAGATGGCTTCCCTGGGGAATTCTACCAGACATTTAAAGCAGAGATAATACCTATCCTTCTCAAGCTGTTCCAAACAATAGAAAGGGAAGGAAAACTTCTAGACTCATTCTATGAAGCCAGCATTACTTTGATTCCTAAACCAGACAGAGACCCAGAAAAAAAAGAGAACTACAGGCCAATATCCCTGATGAATATGGATGCAAAAATTCTCAATAAGATACTAGCAAATCGAATTCAACAGTATATAAAAAGAATTATCCACCATGATCAAGTGGGATTCATTCCTGGGATGCAGGGCTGGTTCAACATTCGCAAATTAATCAATGTGATACATCACATTAATAAAAGAAAAGATAAGAACCATATGATCCTGTCTATCGATGCAGAAAAACCATTTGACAAAATTCAGCATCCTTTCTTAATAAAAACCCTCGTGAAAGTTGGGATAGAAGGAACATACTTAAAGATCATAAAAGCCATTCATGAAAATCCCACAGCTAATATCCTCCTCAATGGGGAAAAACTGAGAGCTTTCCCCCTGAGATCAGGAACACGACAGGGATGTCCACTCTCACCGCTGTTGTTTAACATACTGTTGGAAGTCCTAGCATCAGCAAGCAGACAACAAAAGGAAATCAAAGACATCAAAATTGGCAAAGATGAAGTCAAACTTTCACTTTTTGCAGATGACATGATATTATACATGGAAAACCCGATAGACTCCACCAAAAGTCTCTTAGAACTGATACATGAATTCAGCAAAGTCACAGGATACGAAATCAATGTACAGAAATCAGTTGCATTCTTATACACTAATAATGAAGCAACAGAAAGACAAATAAAGAAACTGATCCCATTCACAATTGCACCAAGAAGCATAAAATACCTAGGAATAAACTTAACCAAAGAGGTAAAATATCTGTATGCTGAAAACTATAGAAAGTTTATGAAGGAAATTGAAGAAGATAGAAAGAAATGGAAAAACATTCCGTGTTCATGGATTGGAATAATAAATATTGTTAAAATGTCAATACTACCCAAAGCTATCTACACATTCAATGCAATCCCAATCAAAACTGCACCAGCATTCTTCTCGAAGCTAGAAAAAGCAAACCTAAAATTTGTATGGAACCACAAAAGACCCAGAATAGCCAAAGTAATTTGGAAGAAGAAGACCAAAGTGGGAGGCATCATAATCCCAAACTTTAGCCTCTACTACAAAGCTGTAGTCATCAAGACAGCATGGTATTGGCACAAAAACAGACACATAGACCAATGGAATAGAATAGAAACCCCAGAACTAGACCCACAAAAGTATGGCCAACTAATCTTTGACAAAGCAGGAAAGAATATCCAATGGAAAAAAGACAGTCTCTAACAAATGGTGCTGGGAGAACTGGACAGCAACATGCAGAAGAATGAAACTAGACCACTTTCTTACACCATTCACAAAAATAAACCCAAAATGGATGAAGGACCTGAGTGTGAGACAGGAAACCATCAAAACCCTAGAGGAGAAAGCAGGAAAAAACCTCTCTGACCTCAGCTGCAGCAATTTCTTACTTGACACATCCCCAAAGGCAAGGGAATTAAAAGCCAGAATGAACTATTGGGACCTCATGAAGATAAAAAGCTTCTGCACTGCAAAGGAAACAATCAACAAAACTAAAAGGCAACCAATGGAATGGGAAAAGATACTTGCAAATGAGATATCATACAAAGGGCTAGTATCCAAAATCTATAAGGAGCTCACCAAACTCCATACCCAAAAAACAAATAATCCAGTGAAGAAATGCACAGAAGACATGAACAGACACTTCTCTAAAGAAGACATCCAGATGGCCAACAGGCACATGAAAAGATGCTCAACGTCGCTCCTCATCAGGGAAATACAAATCAAAACCACACTAAGATACCACCTCATGCCAGTCAGAGTAGCTAAAAGGAACAAATCAGGAGACTACAAATACTGGCAAGGATGGAGAAATGGGAACCCTTTTGCACTGTTGGTGCGAATGCAAACTGGTGCAGCTGGTCTGGAAAACAGTGTGGAGGTTCATCAAACAATTAGAAATAGATCTACCCTTTGACCCAGCAATAACACTGCTAGGAATTTACCCAAGGGATATAGGAGTGCTGATGCATAGGGGCACTTGTACCCCAATGTTTATGGCAGCACTTTCAACAATAGCCAAATTATGGAAAGAGCCTAAATGTCCATCAATTGACAAATAGATAAAGAAATTGTGGTTTATATATACAATGGAATACTACTTGGCAATGAGAAAGAATGAAATAGGGTCTTTTGTAGCAATGTGGATGGAACTGGAGGGTATTATGCTAAGTGAAGTAAGTCAGGCAGAGAAAGACAGATACCATATGTTTTCACTCATATGTGGATCCTGAGAAACTTAACAGAAGACCATGGGGGAGGGGAAGGGAAGAAAAAAAAAAGAGGTTAGAGAGGGAGGGAACCAAAACATAAGAGACTCTTAAAAACTGAGAATAAACTGAGTGTTGATGTGGGGGGAGGGGAGGAGGGAGGGGAGGGTGGGTGATGGGCATTGAGGAGGGCTCCTGTTGAGATGAGCACTGGTGTTGTATGGAAACCAATTCGACAATAAATTTAATATTTAAAAAAAGAAACAAGTTTGTTATTAACATTTTCTGTAGTAGTAATTTATGATGAAGGGACACAGAAGACGTGAGCCTGCCTTCCACATAACGTTGCAGGCACAAAGTGTATCTGTAAATGGAAGGCAGGATTCCACTTCACAGGGAAGTTTGCGTCAGACGCAAGCTGTGTGGTTATTTAGGCTCTTCCAGGCACTCGGTCTTCCAGCTGTAACCACGTCTCTCAGGACTCCGCAGTCTGTGTTCAGCCTCTTTCCCAAGCCCCTCTGCTACTCATCCAGCTGTGCAGGGAGCAAGCCAACTGAGTCAACAGGAGCTATATTTACCACAAGTGAAAGACTATCAATAGCAGCAGGGGATTCTGACATCTGGCAGCAGCAGATGATTAAGAAGGACATTTGGTGAATCAAAGTAGGGGAAGCTCAGGGAAGACAGCTGCTTTGTGAGATCAGGATTAAACCAAGCTGGTTAGGGGGAGAACTGTCCCAAATAAGAGCCGACTTGCCTGACGGTTTGCAAAACTGCTCCTTAATTCCCTGAGGGGTTCATCCTTACAGATGAATAAGTATGCAAAGCAACTTGTGTGACTGGATACTATTTTATATAAATAAGTACCATGTAAAATGGAATATCCATTCATAGATTATGTGTGTCTGCCTGAAGATTAAGAAGAAACATTTCTTAGCGGTGCAGAGAAATTCTGAATAGCTTTCATCAGTAAGTTTTCTGGCGAGAATTTTAATTTCTTTATCTTGTTGGGGCAGCTGCATAAACAAACAGTATGCCCAATAGCGATGTGATTTTTAGTAAGGCAAGGAAAGTAGCCTTCTCAATTTTTTTAGATAGATGTGCTTAAGCACATCTATCTAAAGGACCCTTCCAGGAAACATAGATCCCTATGTAATCATCCACTTTCGGTTAATATCTTGATGTCTCCGTTTCAAATGCTGATGGTACCTTCTATATTTGGGAGGTCAAGCAGCACAAAATGGGGAAAAGGTCTGCGGTTGAAGATCAGGAAGGGAAAAAAAAAACTTGCGTGTCAAGAAGACAGAAAATTGACACCACAGAAGTCACTAAGCAGGTTTCAGAAACCCAGTTGGTAGAGTTGAGCAGGAAATGTAACCACGGGCAATGGGTAAAGGGAGAGAGTTCAGTGTTTCCTGACATGACCTTAAGCTCTTTGTCTTTAGACAAATTAGACCTAATTACACCATTAGGCTCTTTGCCTATACTTCATTCCCCCATTTATTCATTTCATTCCGTGAGTATGTATTTCACTGAAATGCTCACTGTGCTCTGTCCAGTGCTCAGTGCCGGGTATATCCAAGTGAGCAAAATGATGAACCCCCATACCCTGCCCTGCTTTACCTGTATTCCTCAAGATGAGCAGACTGTGCTAGACGATTCTCAGTTTAGGAGCATGAGCACAGTAGAACTGTGATGCAACAGTCCCTGAAATCTGACCTGTTCAACTATCATACCTTTTGTCTCTGTGCTAATTACCAAGCATTCATTTTCATGAGTTGCACTAAAACACATCCATTAAAAAAAAAAAAAAAGCAGATTAGAGCCATTAAATAATTATGAAACAATTTAGTACAGCTTCAAGTACTTTAAGGATATTTTATACCCTCAAAGACTGTTTCAATCTGAGTTTTCCCATTATCCAAATCATCTCCTGACAGACTGTTACTTAGTCATTAGTGAAGAATATTAAACCTTCTAATGCCACTAATGTGGCAATAATGTTGAACTAATACATTATAAAACATTCTAAAATGTCAGCAATAATTTTTAAACATATGCCATGCAAGAGTGCTTATTTATTTTAAAGTTTGTCTCATCAGTGATGTTTCTTAACCAATTTAAACAGTTCAGATATTCTTTCTTAAGTCTTGTTCATTTACTTTCATTGTTGCCTTCTATGAAGGGATTATTTCCAAGGTTACCCCAGTAAAAAGGATGCAGATATCTAGAAAGCCACCTATTTTTTATCTCCATACATATTGTCTAAATTCTCTACTATCCTAATTCTCAGATATTAACAATAACAATTACTATTGGCTAAGTGACAAAAACTTGCCAGATGTTATGCTAGATCTTGCATAAGCATTTACTCAAATAATATACCATATATTATATACAGCAGTCTGTAAGGTAGGCTTTATTCCACTTTCATGGTAAACTAAGGCTTAGAGAGGTGGGGTGTGCATAGTCAGTGAGTCAGAGTGACAGATCTGAGCCAGGAGACAAGACTCCTAAGTTTATCGCCTCCACCCCACTCCACCATACCATCACTGTATTAAAGTTTTCTGCTAGTTCTCGAAGACATGAGTAGTTTTTCTGTGTTCCAAAACTATAAGGAAAATAAGAACAAGTATTCTCTGTTTACCATCTGTAGAGATAGACATAGATTTGGGTGATCAATTTGCTCATTTTAGTATTCAAATTATTTATATGTGATGGGATTAAAATACGGCATGTTGGCACATTGAATATTTGAAACTGAAGGAATTTGAGAAAACAGCAGAAGCAAGCAGGTCACTCTAACCTTCTCTCCAAAACCCCTCACCCCTTCTGCTCTGAAATAACTCATAAAGCCTTCACATGAGAGATGCCCTCCCTATATGGAGAGAAAAAGAATGTCCTTGTCTCCAGAGGTAAAGGCACGCTGAAAAGGATCCAAACAGGCCTTGCTAAGTTTCCCCAATTTACCACACTTGCTCATATTCCTTAACCTATCATATCCCTCCATTACCAACCATTGTCCATCAAACCCAGCATAAGAATACCCAGATCTAACTGTTTCTTTGGGCCTTTATTCCTGATGAAGGCTCCGATGTCACATAAAACCTGTATTAAATAACCTGTGCACTTTTCTCCTGTTAATCTGTCTTTGTCAGTTTCATTTTCAGACTCGGCCAGGAACCCAAAAAGGGTGGAGACAAACTTTTTCCTCCCCTATATATGCTGACTTATTCTTTGGCTATGTGGTCTGTCAAATTCTCTCAGAAGATAAAGATGTTTTAAGTTCACATGATTTAAAAACACAAAACTTTTTCAGTTCAGAATTTTTTTCTTTCTGTTATTTTATGAGTTATTTCTTCCCCTCCACCTGTTCTTTCTTCTCGTTTTAAACTTACTATCATTTGCATATTAAACTCCTGGATCTAGCTACCTTATCTCCTTATCTTTTAAGTCATTATTCCCATGTATTTTTGTTCCATATTGTGTGGTTGTATATCAATTTGATTTTACAGATTATTAATTTAATGCACCAAGATTCTTCCTCTTTTCATTTCCTCTGTTGTTTTTTAATTACATATTCATTCAAAAAACAGCAATGGAGCATCTACAGTGTTCCTGGCACTGGTACAGGCTCTTGGGGTCTATGAATGAATAAAACAGATAACTGTCCCTACCTATGCAAAAGTCATAATTTAGTGGGGAAAGACAGACATCAACAATAAGCATAATAATTAAGTTAATTATATAACATTTTAGAAAGTGATAAGTCCTATGGAAGACAAGGAAAAATTTAAGTAGGGTAAGGAAGATTAAGAATACATGAAGGTGGGAACAGATGGCTGTATTAAAGTAGAAGCCTACCCTGCCTCAGTGAGAAAGAGGTTTGAGTGAGGACATGAAGGAGGTGGGTACTTAGTTACACTAATATATAGAAGAAGGGCTTTCTAGGCAAGAAGAACAACTGAACTGACCTTGACCTTAAAGTGGGAGAATGTCTGCTTTGGATACTGATACAGCTGGAGCAGAGTGAGTGATGGGCAGTGTAATAGAAAATAAAGTCAGAAATAATTGGGGAGTGGCACCTGGGTGGCTCAGTCAGTTGAATATCTGACTCTTGATTTCAGTACATGATCTTGCAGTTGTGAGATCTAGCCCACCTCTGGCTCCGTGCTGACAGCATAGAGCCTGCTTGGGTCTCTCTCTCTCTCTCTCTCTCTCTCTCTCTCTGCCACTTCCCTGCTTGTGCTTTCTCTTCTGTCTCAAATTAAATAAATAAAACTAAAAAAAAATAAATAAATAACAGGAGAGAGTGGCATATATCATCTAAGACATTGTAGTTACCTCTGGTAGCTTCTATCCTCAGTGAAATGTGGAGACTGAGGATTTTGAGCAAAGGAGTCATATGACATAACAAATCTTTTAATGGGCTCATTCTGTCTACTCTGTTGATGAGAAGCTCCAAGAGTCAAGTATTGAAAGAGGGAGACCCATAGTAAGGGTATTTCAGGAATCCAAGTGAAAGATAATGATAACTAGGACCAGAGTAGTGATATTGGTGAAGGGGAGACATGAATATAGAATGAAGATAGAACTCACACAAACTCCTGGCAGACAACTATGGAGTGCATGAGAGCAAGAGAAGAATCAAGCATGACTCCAAGGTTTTTGGCCCAAACTATTAGAAAAATGAAGTTATTGTTAACTGAGATGTGAAAGTCTGTGGGTATTTGGGGTAAGAACAAGAATTCAATTTTTTATATGCTGATCTTAAAATGTCTATTAAACATCTAAATGGAGATGTCAAGTTGGCCATTGAATATTAATGTGAGTTTTCTATTGCTGCCATATCAAATTACCACAAACTTAGTCATTTAAAACAACACATCTATTATCTTACAATTCTATAGTTGAGACGTCCAATACAAGTCTTACTGGGCTAACATCAAAGTGTGGCAGGGATGCATTTCTTTGTGTGGGCTCTAAGAATCAGTTTCCTGGGGGCACCTGGGTAGCTCAGTCGGTTAAGCATCTGACTTCGGCTCAGGTCATGATCTCACAGCTCATGGGTTCAAGCCCCACATTGGGATCTGTGCTGACAGCTCAGAGCTTGGAGTCTGCTTCAGATTCTGTGTCTCCCTGTCTCTCTGCCCCTCCCTTGATATCTCTCTCAAAAATAAATAAACATTTTTAAAAAATCAGTTTCCTGCTAATCCGTTGTTGGCAGAATTCAGTCCCTTGCAGTTGCAGGACTGAGATCCTTGTTTGCTTTCTGGCTGTCGTATGAGGGCCAGTCCCCATTTCTAGAGGCCATTCATGTTCTGTGGTTTAGTTCTCCCTTTCTCTATCGCCAAAGTCGGCAAGGGTGGGTTGAGTCCTGACTCTTCAAATCTCTTCTTCTCCCTCTGTCTTCCCCATATCTCTGACTCACTTTCTCTGCTTTCTTCTTCAACTTTTAAGGCCTCATGTGATTAGATTCAACCCACCTGAATAATCCAGGATACTCTCCCCATCTCAAGGTCCTTAATCTTAATCACATCCACAAAGTCCCTTTTACTATGTAAGCCTACATATTTACAAATTTGGAGATTACAGTATGAACATCATTGAGTGACCATTATTCTGCCTACAGAATGTATTTCCTTACTTAGGTAAAGTCTGGAACTCAAAGGAGAGATTTAGGCAGATGATGTAAATTTGGCGGTAGTAGGCATACAAATGAGTCACATAGAGTTAGTTTAGATAAAGAGACAAAGGTTTGAACTCTGGGAGAAGAGAGGAATCCATCAAAAGAGAAAAAAGAAGTTAATGAGGTAGAAGGATAAACAAGACAGTATTATTTTCTGGAAGTTAAGTGAAGACATGTTTTTGATTCTGGAAAATTCTATTTGTTTTCTCTCAGTAATCTTACCTCCTTTGTAATTTTCATTCACTTGGCATAGTGTGCTTCTGTTACTATTGTTAATTCTGTTTTACTAGCAGTTCTCTATTCTGATGTTTTTTGTCTTCTAAACTCCTTAAAAAAATCTCTGCTGGGGCACCTGGGTGGCTCAGTCAGTTAAGCATCTGACTCCTGATTTCAGCTCATGATCTCACGGTTCATGAATGTAAGCCCCACATTAGGCACCGAGATTTCAGCGAGGAGCCTGCTTGGGATTCTCTCTCTCTCCCTCTGCCCCTCTGGTGCTCTCTCTCTCAAAAATAAATAAGTTTTCTTTGGGGAGGGACCAACATGGTGGAGAAGTAGGGGAATCCTAAGTTCCTTCATCTCTCAAACATAGCAGTGTTGAGGCCAAAAGACTTTGAACTCCAAGAGTCTGGACAACAACCTGATGGGCCATAGGGCTACTTCAATGCCATAGGGCAAATCAAAGCACACCTGGCAGAGAGTTCAAAACATCACTACGAGTAGGGAGATAAAATAACCAAAATTACAACAAAAGAGAGCAAGTAACACTCTCCAAAAAACATCTCCTGAAGGGCCAGGCCCTGGACAGTGTATCACCCCTCTTTAATATACTAGTGTTCACAGGTGCAGGGCACATAACAAGCTTTTAAAACACATAAGGGACAGAAAACTAGCCAAAATGAAACAGAATAATTCTCCTCAAAAGAAATGGCAGCTAAAGAATCAATCAAAAGATATATACACAATATAACTGAACAAGAATTTAGAATAATAATCAGAAGATTAATCGCTGGGTTTGCAAAAGCATAGAAGACAGCAGAGAATCTATTGCTGCAGAGATCAAGGAATTAAAAAATAGGATGAATCAAAAAAATGCTGCGAATGAGGTGCAAAATAAACTAGAGGTGGTGACAGCCAGGATTGAAGAGGCAGAGTTAAATAGAAGATAAAATTATGTGAAGATTATGTGAAATAGAAGATTAAAGTATGGAAAAAGAGAGAGAAAAAGATTCTGGAACACAAGGGGAGAACTAGAGAACTAAGTGATTCAATGAAACAGAACAATATCTGTATTATAGGAGTTCCAGGAGAAGAAACAGAGAAAGAGGCTGAAGGTGTACTTGAACAAATCATAGCTGAGAACTTCCCTGATCTGGATAAGGAAACAGACATTGAAATCCAGGAGGCACAGAGAACTCCCTTTAGATGTAACTTGAACCAATCTTCTGCATGGCATATCATAGTGAAACTGACAAAACACAAAGATAAAAAGAGAATTCTGAAAGAAGCTAGGGATAAATGGGCCTTAGACTACAAGGGTAGACACATAAGGGTAGTAGCAGACCTATCTACTGAAACTTGGCAGGCCAGAAAGAAGTGGCAGGAAATGTTCAATGTGCTGAATAGGAAAAAATATGCAGCCGAGAATCCTTTATCCAGCAAGTCTGTCATTCAAAACAGAAGGAGAGGTAAAGGTTTTCCCAGGCAAACAAACTGAAGGAATTCACCACCACTAAAACAGCCCTACAAAAGATCCTAAGGGGGACTCTGTGAGTGGAATGTTACAAAGACCACTAAAGGACCAGAGACATCACTACAAGCATGAAGCCTACACATAACACAATAACTCTAAATCCATATCTTTCAATAATAACACTGAATGTCAATGGACTAAATGCTCCAATCAAAAGACGTAGGGTATCAGAATGGATTAAAAAACAAGACCCATCTATTTTCCGAGACCCATTACAAGAGACCCATTTTAGACCTGAGGACACCTTCAGATTGAAAGTGTGGGGATGGAGAACCATCTGTCATGCTACTGGAAGTCAAAAGAAAGCTGGAGTAGCCATACTTATATCAGACAAACTAGATTTTAAACTAAAGACTGTAATAAGAGATGAAGAAGGGCATTATATTATAATTATGGGATCTATACATCAAGAAGAGCTAACAATTACAAATGTTTATGCACCAAATTCGAAGCACCCAAATATATAAAGCAATTAATCACAAACATAAGCAATCATACTGGTAAGAATGTAGTAATTGCAGGGGACTTTAATACTCCACTTATCACAATGGACAGATCATTGTTTCAATAAAGAAACAATGGCCCTGAATGATACAGTGGACCAGATGGACTTGAAAGATTTATTCAGAACTTTTCATCCTAAAGCAGCAGAATGCTACATTCTTCTCAAGTGCACATGGAACATTCTCCAAGATAGATCACATACTGGGTCACAAAACAACCCTCATTAAATATTAAAGAACTGAGATCATACCATGCACACTTTCAGATAACAATGCTATGAAACATGAAATCGACCACAGGAAAAAGTTTGGAAAACCTCCAAATGCATGGAGGTTAGAGAACATCCTACTAAAGAATTAATGGATCAAACAGGCAATTAGAGAAGAAATTAAAAAATATATGTAAACAAATGAAAATAAAAACACAACAAACCAAACCCTTTGGGATGCAGCAAAGGCAGTCCTGAGAGGAAAATACATTGCAATCCAGGCCTATCTCAAGAAACAAGAAAAATCCCAACTACAAAATCTAACAGCACACGTAAAGGAACTAGAAGCAGAACAACAAAGAAACCTCAAAGCCAGTAAAAGAAGAGAAATAATAAAGACCAGAGCAGAAATAAACAATACAGAATCCGAAAAACAGTAGAACAGATCAGTGAAACTAAGAGTTCGTTTTTTGAAAAAATAAACAAATTGATAAACTCCTAGCCAGACTTATCAAAAAGAAAAGAGAGAGGAAACAAATAGATAAAATAATGAATGAAAATGGATTCATCACAACCAATCCCTCAGAAATACAAGCAATTATCAGAGAAAACTATGAAAAATTATATGCCAACAAACTGGACAACCTGGACGAAATGGACAAATTCCTAGACAGCCATACACTACCAAAACTCAAACGGGAAAAAATAGAAAATTTGAACAGACCCATAACTAGTGAAGAAATTGAATCAGTAATCAAAATCTCCCAACAAATAAGAGTCCTGGGCCAGATGGCTTTCCAGGGGAATTCTACCAGACATTTAAAGCAGAGTTAATACCTATCCTTCTCAAGCTGTTTCAAAAAATAGAAATGGAAGGAAAACTTCTGGATTCATTCTATGAAGCCAGCATTACCTTGATTCCCAAACCAGATAGAGACCCCACACAAAAAAAAGAATTACAGGCCAATATCCCTGATGAACATGAATGCAAAAATTCTCAATAAGATACTAGCAAATTGAATTCAACAGCATATAAAAAGAATTATTCACCATGATCAAGTGGGATTCATTCCTGGGCTGCAGGGCTGGTTCAATATTCACAAATCAATCAATGTGATACACATTAATGAAAGAAAAGATAAGAATCATATGATCCTGTCAATAGATGCAGAAAAAGCATTTGACAAAATACAGCATCTTTTCTTAATAAAAACCCTTGAGAAAGTCAGGATACAAGGAACATACTTAACCATCATAAAAGCCACATATGAAAAGCCCACAGCTAATATCATCCTCAATGGAGAAAAACTGAGAGCTTTCCCCCTGAGATCAGGAACATGACAGTGATGTCCACTCCCAGCACTCTTGTTTAACATAGTGTTGGGAGTCCTAGCATCAGCAATCAGACAACAAAAGGAAATCAAAGGCATAAAAATTGGCAAAGAAGAAGTCAAACTTTCACTTTTTGCAGACGATGTGATACTCTACATGGAAAACCTGAAAGAGTACACCAAAAGACTGCTAGAACTGATACACAAATTCAGCAAATTCAGCAGGGTACAGAATCAATGTACAGAAATTGGTTACATATTTATACATCAATAATGAAGCAACAGAAAGACAAATAAAGAAACTGATCCCATTCACAATTGCAACCAAGAACCATAAAATACATAAGAATAAACCTAACCAAAGATGTAAAAGATTTGTGTGCTGAAAACTATAGAAAACTTATGAAGGAAATTGAAGAAGACACAAAGAAATGGAAAAACATTCTATGCTCATGGATTGGTAGAATAAATATTGTTTAAATGTCAGTACTACCCAAAGCAATCTACACATTCAATGCAACCAATCAAAAATTGCACTGGCGTTCTTCTCAAAGCTAGAACAAACAATCCTAAAATTTGTATAGAACCACAAAAGATCCTGAAGAGCCAAAGTAATATTGAAGAAGAAAACCAAAGCAGGAGGCATCACAATCCCAGACTTCAGCCTCTACAAATCTGTGGTCACCAAGAAAGTATGGTATTGGCACAAAAACAGACACATAGACCAATGGAATAGAATAGACAACTCAAAATTGGACCCACAAGTGTATGGCCAACTAATCTTTGACAAAGAAGGAAAGAGTATCCAATGGAAAAAAAGTATCTTTACCAGATGGTGCTGGGAGAACTGGACAGCAACATGTAGAAGAATGAAACTAGACCACTTTCTTACACCATACACAAAAGTAAACTCAAAATGGAAGAAAGATCTAAATGTGAGACAGGAAACCATCAGAACCCTAGAGGAGAAAGCAGTCAACGACCTCTTTGACCTCATCCACAGCAATTTCTTGCTTGACACATCTCCAAAAGCAAGGGACTTAAAAGCAAAAATGAACTATTGGCACTTCATGAAGATAAAAGGCTTCTGCACTGCAAATGAAACAATCAACAAAACTAAAAGTCAACCGATGGAATGGGAAAAGATATTTGCAAATGACATATCAGATAAAGGGCTGGTATCCAAAATCTATAAAGAACTTACCAAACTCCACACCCGAAAAATAAATAATCCAGTGAAGAAATGCACAGAAGACATGAATAGACACTTTTCCAAAGAAGACATCCAGATGGCTAACAGACACATGAAAAGATGCTCAACATCACTCATCATCAGGGAAATACAAATCAAAGTCACACTGGCATACCACTGTTATGCCCAGAATTCGTGATCCCCAAAGACCACTAGGGAGCCGAGTCCAATGCAAAAGCAAAAGAGCCTTTATTCGAGCTAGCTCGAGCTCAATCCCCTACCTGCACCGACGCAGCGGTGAGATACCAGGGAGAGAGAGTGAGTTTCAAAAGCACAAAGGTTTTATAGGGGTCTAGGGGCAGTTGGTGAGGTAATGGCTGTGGCCTCAACCGATTGGCTGGGGAAGGGTCGGAGTCCTGTTACGCAGGTCGCTGGGCGTGTTTTGATCAGGAAGTTTGAACGGGTGAGCAGGAGGTTACTCAAGGGGAGGAGGCGAGGTCTGAGGTTTCTGCGATTTTCCCGGAAAAGGGGTCATGTCGGAGACATAGTCACTTAAGGTGGAGAACACAGAACAAGATGGAGTCGGCCAGCGTAGGCCCGCCCTTTCACCACCTCACACCAGAGTGACTAAAATGAACAACTCAGGACACTACTAGATGCTGGCGAGGATGTGGAGAAACAGAAATCCTCTTGTACTGTTGATGGGAATGCAAACTGGTTCAGCTGCTCTGGAAAACAGTGTGGAAGTTCTTCAAAAAATTAAAAATAGAACTACCTTAAAACCCAGCAATAGCAGTACTAGGAATTTATCAAAGGGATACAGGAGTGCTGATGCATAGGGTCACATGTACCCCCAATGTTTATAGCAGCACTTTCAACAATAGCCAAATTATAGAAAGAGCCTAAATGTCCATCAACTGATGAATGGATAAAGAAGATGTGGTTAATATACACATGAAATACTACTTGGCAATGAGAAAGAATGAAATCTGGCCATTTGCAGCAACATGGATGGAACTGGATGCCGAATGAAACAAGTCAGTCAGAGAAAAACGGATATCATATGTTTTCACTCATATGTGGATCTTGAGAAACTTAACAGAAGACCATGGGGGAAGGGAAGGGGAAACAAATAGGTACAGAGAGGGAAGGAGGCTAGCCATAAGAGACTCTTAAATACAGAGAACAAACTGAGGGTGGACGGTGGCATGAGGTAAAGGGGAAAGTAGGTGATGAGGATTGAGGAGGGCACTTGTTGGGATGAGCACTGGGTGTTGTATGTAAGCAATTAACCACAAGAATCTATCTCAAAAACTAAGAGCACACTTCACACATTGTATGTTAGCCAATTTGACTATCCCAACACGGTTATCTCAGCATCTATGCAGACCAATCCAGAAATGGATTTGCAAATAATTCAGTTAAAACAGAAGTTTATTTTCCAGTGGGAAGATAAGCCAGCAAACGGAGGTTTTCCTTGAGGTATGAAGTTGATTTTCAACTTCCCTAGGTATGAGGAGACAATGGGATGAGTTCTCATCTAACCCTGTGAAATGGGATCAGTTTAACTCAACAATGCAAATGACTCCTAGCATTGCTAGGATCATCAAGCCCTTCCCCAAGGATGATGATGTTAGAGTGATAATTCTGTCCTGAGTTCAGAAGTGAATTAAGTCACCTATTTGCTAAGTATCCCTCCTGGAAGGTGAGTCACCTTTGCCCCAGATTCTGCTGGAAAGGCAAACCTCCACCAAAGTTCATCAGTTCCTATTATCTCCTTCATGTTGATGAGGGATCATAAGGCAAGTTAAGGACACAAGCTAGCACAACCCTCTCACCCCCCTTGTGGGATATGTGTGACATTCCTCAGGCACTCCTGGCCTGCCCAAGAAACAAAGGAAAGGACGGAAAACAAATGGTTAAACAGATAGATTCTCCATCAGTTTACAAATATCTTAGTAATATTACAAGAAAAGGGTAATCTTATCAATATCCTGATCTCTAGGAACTTCCTATTATCTTAATGATAACGCTTTGCTAGAGGGTAAAACAAGTTTGGCCTGACAATAGCTAGGCCTCCAGTCATCTGTGAGTCTCCTTTAGCAAATGGAAATATCCCTTTAAGAAACTTCCTCTTGACTTTACCTCCCCCAACTCCACTCTGTACAACCCCAGTGAAGCTCTTTCTGCCCATGGGTCCTGTCCTCATGCTTTAATCAAATCACCTTTTTGCACCAAAGATGTCTTCAACAATTCTTTCTTGGCCATTGGCTCTGAACCCCCACTACCATTCCAAAACCCCATAAATGTCATAAACAATTTGGCAGGGATTTTAAAAGGAAAAGAGATTATAGATAAGTAGGCAGGTTGCCATTCACCTTGCAGTTTAAAATAACACCTTTTCTGCTCTCATTAAAGTGTTCAAAAAGCTTCATGCTCCAGCATAAAAATCGTTTTATACCTGAAGAAATTCGTAGGGAATTTTTTTCTTTACAATGGTCCTCAGACCAATCTCAGAATTCAAACCACAGAAGAGTAAATTGAGGACACAGGCCATCAAGGGACATCTAGTTCTGGTCAAATACTGGGATGCCCGAGAAAGGACTTTCTAGTCACCTAGGTCCAGAAGAAGCTCTCAGCTACACCCCAGGCTTTTCTCTGTACTTGAATATGGTTAGCAGGCAGACACTTCAGAGTGTCCCAAAATAATGAATTAGGACTGAAAACGGCAAAGGAGTCTTCTCAGAGGAGGGAAAATTACTCCTTCTTCCCATTTGAATAAGTTTCTGCATTCTTTCCTATTAAAACAAACAAACAAAAAACTACTTTATTTCCTCAATTGCACCAGTTTAGATTCTTTCCATCAATCCCAGTCTCACGGTGATTCCCAGAAAACTGGGCAGATCCAAGTTTTGTTAGGTCTGAAGCCAATACAATAAGACAAAGAATTGGGCTTTTTAAGAAAAAGAATACAGGGGCGCCTGGGTGTCTCAGTCGGTTAAGCGGCCGACTTCGGCTCGGGTCATGATCTCGCGGTCCGTGAGTTCAAGCCCCGCGTTGGGCACTATGCTGACAGCTCAGAGCCTGGAGCCTGTTTCAGATTCTGTGTCTCCCTCTCTCTGACCCTCCCCCATTCATGCTCTGTCTCTCTCTGTCTCAAAAATAAATAAACGTTAAAAAAAAAAATTAAAAAAAAAAAAAGAAAAAGAATACAAATTTATAAATGCAAAATTAAGGTAAAAGTTAATATTTATTTAGAATGAAAAATATATAAAATGAATTACTGGGAGCATGGAGATCTAGACCCTTATCTTCTATAACCTCTTTAAGGCATTTTACCAGGAATGCTTATATGGAAATTTTTCCCTGTGGCACTCTGAGTTCCCCTCCTTCTGTAACCAGAATCTAGAGCATTCTATAACTCCAAGCACCTGCAGTACTCAAAACTTTAAATTTCACCTTAAATCTTCCTTTACAATTTGTGACTGTTTCTGGCCCAATTTACCCCATAAATCTTTGTATTGAGAAGCCATTTTCTACCTTGGGGTTTACTATTGCTAGAAAGTTCGTTCTATAGAACTGATTTAAGTGATTTTAAGTTATTTCTTCTTGATTTTTCTTGATCAATAGGTTATTAATACCCAGTTGAAAGAACATATGGGGTTAAACACTCCATAGCTTTATAGTTTTCAAGACTTTGTGTATGCATGTGGGGTTACTCACCAACCCATATGAGCAACTTAAGGGCAGATTTATCTCTGAATTTCTATAACCAAACCAACTGCCTGGCATATATGTTAATTTTTTTTGAATAAATAGTTTGAAGGGCTGATTATTCACTGTATATTTCTTGTTGCCTTACATAATTAGAAAATCACAAAGAATTGAAATGATAGAACAGACACAATTTAGAATAGCCTGCTGAAATTCCATTTAAGAGAAATAAGTAGTAATCCATGGCAGACTTTTCTTCATCATTTAAGTGAAGAGTTAAAGTAACTTCTTCCTAAAGGTTGCCTATTATTAAAATTAGCATCATCACATGATTTTTACTCAATGTTTTTTTTTTTTTTTCAGCAAACAGAAAATAAATTGATGTCTTTTTCAATCTCTTCACTTTGGTTTCTTGTACCAGTGATTTCCTTAACTAAAAGGTACAGCCTTTTATCATAATTGGATCATTGTACTGTCATTTTGCTTTTCATATATTTACATCTTTTATATACTTCCACAATATGGCAAAATACTATTGAAGTCAGTTTTTGTTTGTGTTTTTTTGGGGGGGTGGCAGAGAGGGAAGTGAAAGCTACTAATTTATACCATGATTTCCACTTTGCAGGTATTCAAAAAAAAGGTTAAAATTATTTTTATCTCTCCTTTACACAGGAGCCAGTTCTCTTCATTTAAGCAGCACCTCAAAGAAAAAAATCTATAAGGGCCAGACAGGTGATATAACTGAACTATGTGGACAAGGTGTCTGTGAGTAGTGAAATGGCGTGTTCTTTCTAAACAGGATGGATGGCTGCTATTTAGTTCCAACTCCACAGGAATACAACCCCATAGTATGTACATTCCACATCTTCCAGCTTTCCATGAGAAGCCAGAAATATTTTAGTTCTGGCTTTTAATTTCAGCTTTATTAATGTATAATTAACATACAAACTTGCAAGATATTTAAAGCCTGCACATTGGTATCGGGATCAAGATGGCAGAGTAGGCAGCTCCTGAGTTATCTTTCTCCCCTGGGCACACCAAAGCTGCAACTGCATATGCAGCAAGTCTCTGTAACAATGACCCAGTAACTAGAAAATTAGCTCCTCCACAGCCAAAGATTTACAGAAAAAGCCGCATTGAGAAGAGCAGAAGGGGCAGAGATGCATCTGCACTGGTAGGCACAGTGACCCGCAAAAGGAAGGGATTTCACAGGCGTGGAAGTCCTCCCTAAGGAGTGACGTGCTAAAGTCCTATATCAGGCACCCCTTGCCCTGGGTTCCTATATCAGGAAGATGAGTCCCCCTATCACCTAGCTTTGAAAATACCCACTTAACTCCAGAGCTTTGAAAAATCAATGAAGATTAACTCCAAGAGAGCCAGAGAGATATAGGAAACCAATACTTCTCCCTTAAAGTACCCACACACAAACACTCTCTCCTTTACACAGCACAGAGGCAGTTTGAAAAGTGCTTGGGGTATATGTGAAGATTTGTTGACTAATTCTAAGGCATCTGCAGAAGGGGCAGAGGTCTGTAGGAACTTTCTAGAGAAATGGAAGCACTAGTGGAAAACATTTTTCTTGCCCTCCTGCCTAGCTAACCTGACACAGGCAGGTGCCAGTTCTGACACTCCTCACTGCCTTGCTAGCAACACCCAACCCACGCTGGCATTCCCCTGCTGACCAGCCCTATCCAACCCACCCACTTCAGCAGGCACCCCCTAAACCACTTGAAGCCCCACCCACCAGCATGCCCATGGCAGTTACCACCCAAGGGTGCCTGGGTGGCATAGTCAGTTAAGCATCCGACTTCAGCTCAGGTCATGATCTCATGGTCCGTGGGTTCGAGCCCTGCATCAGTCTCTGTGCTGACAGCTCAGAGTCTGGAGCCTGTTTTGCATTGTGTCTCCCTCTCTCTCTCTCTGCACCCCCTCTGCTCATGCTTTGTCTCTGTCTCTCAAAAAATAAATGTTAAAAAAAATTAGAAACAAAACCAAAAACAAAAACAGTTACCACCCAGACACAAAAAGAGGGCACGTGTAGCCTACACATGGGATATACCTAGAACACTTGGTTCTGGGGGCCAGGTAGGATTGCACTTCTAGGCCCCATAGGATACCTTATACATAGGGCCACTCCTTCAACAGCAGGAAACATAGATGATCTACCTAACATATAGAAACAGACACAGAGATTGGGGTGTTTGGGTGACTCAGTCGGTTAATTGTCCAACTTCAACTCAGGTCATGATCTCACGGCTCGTGAGTTCAAGCCCCACATTGGGCTCTGTGCTGACAGCTCAGAGCCTGGAGCCTGCTTCAGATTCTGTGTCTCCCTCTCTCTCTGCCCTCCCCAGTCATGCTCTGTCTCTCTCTCAAAAATAAATACACATTTAAAAAAAAATTTTTTTAAGTAATACTCCACTTGGCAAGGTTATCATTCAGAATTGTAAGAAAGATAAAGAGTTTCCTACACAGACATAAGTTAAAAGAGCTCATCATCATAAAACCAGCCTTTCAAGAAATGTTAAAGGAACTTCTTTAAGCAGAAAGGAAAAGGCCATAACCAGTAAGAAAAGAAAATTAATAACAAGATAGCCAAGATATAGAAGAAACCTAAATGTTCATTGGTAGATGAATGTATAAAGAATATGTGACATATATATATATATATATATATATACATATATATATATGTGTGTGTGTGTGTGTGTTATTGGAGTATTTATGCTAATCTAATACTTACGTATAACTGTATATATGCTATTGGAATATTTCTGCTAAATGAAATATCCATAAAAAGAAAGACAAATATTGCATGATATTATTTACATGTGGATTCTAAAAAAGAAAAAAAAAAGCCAAAAGTATAGAAACAGAGAATAGAAAAGTGGTTTCCAGCATCTGGGGGTTGTGGTGAAGAGGGAGAGGTTGGTAAAAGGGTATAAACCTTTAACCGTAAGGTGAATAAGATCTGTGGATCTAATGTATAACATGTGTGACTATAGTTGATAACACTGTTTTATATAATTAAAATTTGCTAAGGGAATAGAACTTAAATGTTTTCATCAAAAAGAAAGAAATTATATATGTATATATATGTATATATAATTATTAATTAACTACATGAGGGAAGTCTTTCACATACATGTAATCACCATGAGATGATGATGATGATGATGGTTATACTTAAGCAAATGGAATCTATTGGCTTATAAAATTAAAGGGAGTATATCTGTCTTTAGAGATAGCTTGATACAGAGCTCAAGAGAGATCAGAAAGAGGTCAGCTTTCTTGATGTCAGTATTCGCTTCATCCTGAGGCCCCAGTGGCAATGAGATGGCTAGAGGCTCTTGCAGATTCCTATCGCACTGGAAATTGAGAGTTTTACAGAAATCTCGTTTCCTCTTGAGGTACCATGCATCCGTCCTTGCCCAATCTGTGTGTCCAGAACACTATAGTTTGTTTGTTCAGAACTAATTCACTTGCTCTACCCTGGGCCCCAAAGGTAGAGTTCAGGAGTCCACATCACAAAAGTGAAGAAGGAATGTGTTGGGAAGACAGTTGTAGATTTCCCACAGGGAAACCAGAGTATAGTTACTACTAGAAAGGGGAAAACAAAAACACCCGGTGGACCACCATGTGCTTAGCACTTCCTGTGCTATGTTATGGTCACTTACGTTTATCTCTTTCTCTAACACCATGATGAGCTGTTTGAGAAGAAGCATGTGTCCCGAATCTTTTTATATCTAAGATCTACTCAGTGTGCTAGATGATACAATGCTTGCACCAAGTCAGATCTATAAATATTTGTTGATTTCAATTCTTGAATACTGCACATACATGCATAAGTTTAGAGGGGCACATACACCAACACTGGTAATTACAGTATGTTCAAATTTTTCACAAGGCATCAAACTCTTTCTTAAAGTTTGACTGAAAGACTGTTCTCACACTACATCTACTTCAGTTACTTCTTCTGTAATATCTTTGGTTTGTCTTAATATTTATTATTTCTACTATGAATTCATCCTTACTTATTTTCTCAGTCATATATTTCAGCCCACATTTATCACTTCCTAAGTGTTCTAATCCCTTCAAGTCTTCTCAAAGTGTGCTCCATGGAAGAACGGCATCAGCATCATCTGGGAGCTTGTAAGAAAAGTAGAACATCAGGTCCTACCCCAGACTTGCTCGAACCATATTGGCATTATTTTTTTAATTTGCACTGTAGTTGACATACAATATTATATTAGTTTCAGGAATACAAGATAGTGATACAAGACTTATATACATTGCAAAATGATCACCACAAGAAGTTTAGTTACCATTTGTAATCATACAAAGTTATTACAATATTATTGGCCGTATTCCCTATGCTATGCTTTACAACCCTACAATTTACTTATCTTATAACTGGAAGCTTGTACCTCTTAATCTCCTTCACCTATTTTGCCCATGCCCCTATCCACCTCCCCTCTGGCAACCACCAGCTTATTCTCTGTATTTATAAGCCTATTTCTGTTTTGTTTTTTAGATTCCACGTATAAGTGAAATCATATGGTATTCGTCTTTGTCTAACTTATTTCACTTTTAATACCCTTTAAATCCATTCATGTTGCCTCAAATGGCAAGATTTCATTCTTTTTTTGTGGCTAGATATTATTCCTATTCCAATATCCTGTTTTCATTTTCTTTGGATATATATACAGAAGTGGGATTACATATAGAGATTGGTGGATCATGGGTTTTTTTTTTTTCTTTTTCTTTTTTTTTTTTTCAATCTTGGAGTTCAATTTAGTTTGATTGTAGTTCAATTTAGCAAACCACCACCACCACCCCTCAAAAACTTGCAAACCTAACAAAATACATCAGTGGACTTAGGTTGTCCACAGCTTCCAGTGTGTGACATCCAGTTTGACAATCACAATTTTCTTAATACTGGAGGAAATTAAAAATTCATTTTTGTTTTATTTTTCTGAAAGAAATTTAAAAAAATAACCCCTATACTTTGAGAGTTCAGGGTCCTATGAATAACAGAATGGAATTATCTCAGGATATGAGAATATAGAGATTGAAATTTGAAGCATTATTAAAGGGGAAAAAGTGGCATAAACCCAGAAAAGAATTGTTTCCCTAGACTGAGAGTCACCACGGAGGCAAATTTCCAAATGGCAGAGCCTAGAGCCCTTCTATTATCTCCAGAGTCCTATTATTTCTAGGAGATGACACAGTTGGCTGCATGGATACATGGATGTCCAGGAAATGAACACCAAAAAAGTAGAACAACCTATATTCAGATGCACTGTATAAACTTGACCACCATCATTTCAGTGGTTACCATTATGGGCTTCAATCTAGAGCCTAGTTCCTAATTTTCATTGATTATAAAACTGGCAAGGACTTCTAGTCATTTTCTATGCCCCTGTCCCACTTCCATGGTTGTAGGATTTTGAGTGAGGCACTCAGCCAATAACTACATTCCCAAATTCCCCTGCAACTAGATGTGGCCATGTGACCATTTTCTATTGAAGCAGAAATAATGTGTACAACCTTAAGGACATACCCACAAAAGGAGGTGGCCTCTTCTCTTTCTTTCCCTAAAGTGGAATGTGGGCAGTAAACCATCTTGGATCAAGAACTGAAAACCTTGAGTTGACAAAAGCAAGTCAAAACACAGAAGGCAATCCCACTAACCCCTGGCCACCTGGCCAGAATTTAATGTGAGAAAATAAATGTTTTTAACTTGTATAAGGCGCTGAATTTATAGCTGCCTTTGTCACTTTAGACTAATTTACACATAACGAATTCAAGAAGCCCTGGAGTTTTTATAAAGATCCCAAAGAATACATCAAACCTCATACAAAAAAAAAAAAAAAAAAAAAAGAAGAAAGAATAAATGACTGAAAAAAAGGAAAGTCTATGCTTAAGAAATTCCAAGGGCCAGGAGGAGTTGGTATCAGATTTAATTTTATTTAGAAAAATGTACGTACATACCCAAAGTAGGGAATTATTCATGCTGATTACCTGTTTTTGCCGCTGAAAGAAGAAATAACACTGAATGTCTTGGCAGTTCTAGTCTTGAAGCATTTTCTTCTATAATCCACCTGGGCTAAGATCTGAGTACTTTGAGATGCTGCCCATGAAGATATTGGAAATTTTCCATAATGGATCTATTCCTACCCTCAAAGAAAGTATCATATATTTATTTATAGTAACTTGTTTTGATGACTAGTACTGACTATGATTTGTGCTTTGATGACTTTGGACAGGGTCCTGAAATTTTTATGACAACAAACGTTTAAAAGAAAATAATTTATTGTCTCTCAATAGCAAATTTAGGCACATGAATTTTTTTATCCACCACTTCATCATACTTGACGGTTTTTTATTCTTCTTTTCAAAATTAGACTCAAAAATTTTTTATTTAATAGATTGATGAAATAAGGATGTAAGAAAATAAGTAGAAACCCAACTTGGTGAAAGAACATGGTAAGGAATGAGATCATATATATTTATGACAGCTTCAGCTTATTATTAGATGTATCATTTATGATAACAAGCCTCAAAGGTACAATTAACCCAAACATAATATTAGAATGAACATCAACAATCCCTTTAAATTATTATATAACTCTTAACAGAACCAAATATATTGCAGGGAGTTTTGTTATTGTTGCTCTAAAGCCTAGGGAACATTTCCTTTTATGGAAGAATAAAATCCAAGGTCTATTTCCTTGTCTGAGAGGTCTTTTAGCCTGCATAAGGATAAACAAAAAGTCAGGCAGTTCCTATACTTTAACAAATATGTAAATGAATGTTCAAAGCTATTTGCTGAGCATGATTAAATATAATAAGTAATCTATATCAAAACATTTTCATCAGTTGAGATTGTATCCTGCATTACTTGGACTTCTTCCATCCCTGTGGTCTGGGGCAGTCTTTCATAACACACATCTTTCCCAGGACACCCTCTTTCACATCTGTGGAATAAATGAATGAGTGAAGGGAAGAATAAATGAACACCAGCCGAAATTCCCATCAAGTTGAAATATAGGGTATCTACCTATAACAACTTAATTTACTTGAATTTTTTTGTTTATCTATATTCTTAGTAAAATTTCCCTTCAAAATAGGGAGGCCATTTGAAGGTTTGCCAGGGTAAGTGTTAGATATTGCCACACCTTGGTTCGTAGAGATATGTCAGTGGGCATAACTAGGCATTCCCTAACCTGGGAAATACATGGAAAGCTAAAATATATATTGAGAGAGAAAATCATGGAACATATTATGTATATAACACATAACTGGGCATTTCCTGAACTGGAAAATACCTGGAAAGCTGCCAATATATCACAGAATATAGCCCTGAAGCAATAGAGTTCAGGGTAATATAGAGCAACACTGTCCAATAGTGGTGTGAGCCACAAATGCAAATTACATATGTCATTTTAAATTGTCTAGTAGCCACACTAAAAAAACAAATAAAAAGAAATAAGTGAAATTAATTTTAATGATTTATTTTATTTAGCTGAATATATCCTAATTGTTACACTTCAGTATGTAATCAAGAACAAAATTATTAATGAGATCTTTTATATTTTCACAAACTAAGTCTTCAAAATCTGGAGTGTATTTTACAATTAAACTACTATTCAATCTAGACTAGGTGTACCCAAAGTGCTCCATAGACTCATGAGGCCAGTGGCCACCATCCTGAGCAGCATAGACAGACTTCAGAACTTTTCCTTTTATTCTGAGTGATCTCCTTTTCAGAGAGTGGATGAGAAACACAATCCTCATTTTTGGATCTTTGTTTTATGAAAAGTATTATTGATATCTAAAATATTAGACACCAAGCACTCCAAAGTAGAATAGAAATTATTTGGAAGTTTTGCATATGTTAATGCTGCATAACTCTTAAAACTCAAAACCCAGAGGAAGTAAACTATGTAAAATGCAAACCTACAAACTGCTGTGATTAAAATTTGCAGAACTGACTCACTTAATCCCATGTTTCTTAATTTCATTATCTGAAGACAGGCTCTATTCTTGACTTTTGAATCTGTAACTCTGAACTTTCTGCAGATCACACAGGAGAATGAATATACCTTTGAAACCAAATAGACTTACACTTGACTTTTGTAAAATGGAGGTAGTAACACCTAGGTTGAGAGTATTTTCATATCAACCACACTAATATAGGTCAATTACTTTTTTCCCTTCCCCAATCTATTGCAGTTTGTTCTTATTGCCTTTTATTTGTTCCCCTTGAATTGACTATCACCCATCACCAATCCTAACTCCCCTTCTTGCACATTTGTATCCTTTCAGACCTTGTTCAGGGCCCCTTGGGTTACCAGTAGATTCAGGCCTAGACTGTGCTACCACCACACCCCTCATCACACAGGGTTATTTCCTCCAGCTCTCCAGGATAATGGACAAGACAAAAATCACATGTTAAGGGACAATTATCCAATTTCTACCTTATCTACACCTTTTCCTTATTTTTCTCACTCTTGTTGCTTATTCTTTGTCAATATTTCACTTCCCATTAGCACCCGTCTCACTGGGGAGCATAGAATGAAAAGTAGTGAACACGAAGGAGTCTGTTTTAGGATTAACAAGATCATTTAAAAATACTATAGCATAAAAGATGCTTTAGCTGCTAAGAAAAGTAATTGCGGTAGAGGGATGGTTCAGAAATGTGCCACATGGGCAGAGGCGGGGGTGGAAATCAGACAAATGATTTGTGAGAAAAGACTGAACAGGGGCACAGGCCAGCAGAGGAGTCATCACCACAGGCCTATAAAAGGAATCTGCATAAGAAAGTCTGAGTGTCAGAAGGAACAATTCTCACATCTTCAATCATCCCAATTAAGGCTTCAAACACTCTGCATGACAGAAATTTGTGTTCAGTGTGTGTGTGCATGCCATGTATGTGTGTGTTTTAAAGTTGGGATGGGGAGAGAATTTGTCAATTATATATAGTATTCTAGGAGTAAATGTTAAATGTACTGTTTTAAGTTAAAGATATTAAGATAAATCTAAGGTTAAAAAGTTCCATGTAAAATTGCAAATATTTCTAGGATTTCAAATAGGGTAAGTCTTTCATATTTCAAGCAAAGAAATAAGTTGACCATTAACATTGATAGTAAATAAGTGACTGAAAAAAAGCCGTTCTGGCCTGTGATTTATTTAATGAAGTGTTTACTGAATATTGGAAGACTAAACAGGGCCTACCACAGGAAAGCTTGGAGTCAAGCCAGGGGGAACAAATCTCACCCATATAGAACAATTCACAGGCAATAACATTAAGTTTAAAAAAGAAAGCAAATTTGTGCATTGCATATAATTTCTAGTTTAATTTTTCCTACTTTGCACCAAGCTTAGATTGAGAAAATCTAAGTTTTAGTTTTAGTACTGACTCTGCCAGTTCCTAGCTATATAATTTACATAACATTTCTGAGCCCACTTTCTATGTTATACAAGCTGGGAGATTATACAATCTCTTTTTTCAGTTCTTGTCAACTGTAACATTCTGAAATTCCAATTCTATTTACCAAAATGGTGTCCTATGGCTTACATTTTAAAAAATACACGAGAATAACAGCAAAAGAACTTTTAAAAAAAATTTTGAGGGGTGCCTGGGTGGCTCAGTAAGTTGAGCATCAGACTCCAGCTTAGATCATGATCTCACAGTTCATGATTTTGAGCCCCACATCAGGCTCTTTGCTATTACTGCAGAGCCTGCTTCAGATTCTCTGTCTACCTCTTTTTCTGCCCCTCCCCTGCTCACTCTCTCTCTCTCTCTCTCTCTCAAAAATGAATAAACATTTAAAAAAAAGAAATATTTGATACAAAATAAAATTCCAGGATGGGGACAGCAGACTCTAGTTTATTAAAGAAATTAGAAATATTAAGCATCAAAATCTTCAAATTTATTTTTGAAGACAAAACCAACACAAAAAGAAAATGGGTTCTAGCTTCCATTGTATAATAAAAGGCAGTTTCTCCTTTACATGGAAAAACTCAAAGAAACATTTTGTGTGAGATACTTTTATTTATGATGGCATCACTCTCAATAAATTCAATACCAGCATTATAGAAAATATAGTTACTTCTCACTATTGTCATGTTTATGTGAAATCTCTATATATAAAAGTTCAGAGAAACTGTTCATGACCACCTGTCTGACTTTTGGGTTATTGGTCCAGAAAGAGAGCTTATCGCTTGGATTTTTGCAAACAACAGAACAAGGAAAATAATTTGACTACCAGTAACTGATACATAAAGAAACAACTCTTGTCACATTTTCATTTCTCAAATTTCTTTTCCTCTAAAAAGGTTTTTTGAGTTAACTTGACTTAAAAAAAATCCCTATCTACATTTTTGGCTAGGATTGGCAATAGCTTCCGATGGTTTCAGTTTTTATGGAATATATGGCATTGGATGACAGACTGGTCATACTCTAGTTTCCTCATGCTCTATAAATAGCCATGGAGGAAGGATATAAGAGAGAGAAGCTATTTATATACATTGAGAATGGAGCACCTCCTGGTTTTCATGACTGTCCTCTCTCAGGATATGTTAACCCTTGTGCTAAAAAAGTGTTGGGTTTCAGCTCAGTCTGTTTAAAAGTGTGTCCTCTCTGATAAAAGAATCTGATTCAAGGCAGGTATGAGAAGGAAAGTAGCTATACAATACTGAATTGGAGTATTTGCTACTGGCAAAGCTCATGATAAAAACTTTTTATTTTTATTTTTTTGCTTCATGCTTACTCTAATCTTACAATCAATATGAAAACATAAGTATGAGACAAAACCCAAAGTCAATGTTCATGAATCTTTTCAGTTGAAAAGACTTTCTGCTCCTATCATGAACAGAGAGAGAGCCAAAAGAACATCTAAGAGTTGGGAGAAGGCCAGATATTAGGTGTAATTGAATGGCTGATGAGGAGTTTGGGTTGTAAGCCAAAAATACAAAATAAAAAGTGCTTTCCATGCTTCTTAAAAATGTAACAATCCAAAATGCATTGACATCCCAAATTATGTCTTCCTCTGAATCATTCAAAAATTTAATCAATACAATTTAGTCTTCTCTACCCAGTTAACTTATCTCCAGATGTCTTATTTTCCAGTATTGACATGAAAAAGAACACACTATATCTTTAGATGTTTTGTTTCAATACATGCAGCAGAGATGAAAGAATGCCCAATCACTTCTTTTTTTTTTCAGTATTCCTATATAACATCTCTCCCAGACTGTTTTCCTACCTCATGAAGCACCCCATTCACTGATTCGACTGCTTTTTCACTATCATCCCTGTCATAAGCTCCCTTCCTTCATTAGCGAGAGTTTAGATTTCATGGTCCATCATTAAATTATCTACTGCTACAATCTTAACTATTTCTCCCATTTCTCTTGGCAACATATTCTCTTGGCAAAACCCTAGTTCTAATTAAATTCAACTAATACACTTAATCTCAGCCTGAAACCTATCTCTCTTGGGGAAAAAACACACACTCTTACTGACTTTGAATGCACAGTGTGGCCACAAAACTCAAAGGGGCATACAACACTGCTCAGCAATGGGATTTGTCATATGACTCTTCAAAATGACCATTTCATGCATTGCTATCTTCAATCCTCCTATATCCATCTCCTCTAGCCTTCTCTCGGTTAGCAACTTTGCCTCATAATTAGCCAAAAATTAGAACTATCAGACAATATCTCATGCATCTTTACAATGTGAAATAACCAGCCTACCCATATCTGTACCTTCCTATGAATATGAAAGAAGCATCCCTTGGGTTATCCAAGGCCAATTTGTGCACTTGGGCTCCACAGCTCTCTCCTTTTGCTTTCAAGGACTCTGTTACTGTAATTACTTTCTTTTTATCCTGCATTGATTTCTGCTTCTCTGGTGAATTATGACCATTTATCTAAAACATGTTGAGTGTTTCCTTTCTTTAATAAAATAAATCCTTTCTTGAACCCCTTCCTATTCCAGCTTCCATTCTATTTCTCAGCTTGCATTCACAGCACAGGCTCTTCCTTAAAGAGTGGTCCATACCCACTCCCTTCCACCTCTTCTTTCTTTCTTTCCACCTCACATTCTTTCATCATCTTTTCTGTCCCATTAGTTCACTATATCTGCACTAATCAAGGTTACTAATGACCTCCATATTGTCACATCCAGTGGTTACCTTTTTGTTCTTACCAGATGTTCTCATGAGCATTTGGTACATTGACCATTCTCTTATTTTTCTGGTTTTCCTCTCACTTCACAGCTCACTCCTAAGTCCCCCATCTATGTCCTGATAAACTTCAGAAGTTGACATTGCACAAGACCATATCTGGATCCCTCCTGTTCTCTATCTAAATATTCTTCCTTTATGTGTTTTCTCAAATCCAATACTTTAGATCTCATCTATTTGTGACAATTCCCAAAATTAGTTATCTAGCCTTAGTCTCTTTCTGAAACTATAGGTTTATACATCCAACTTCCACTCAGTATCTCCATGAAGCTTTCTTTCTTTATTTTTTTTAACGTTATTTTTTATTTTTTAAAATTTACATCCAAATTAGTTAGCATATAGTGAAGCAATGATTTCAGGAGTAGATTCCTTAATGCCCCTTACTCATTTAGTCCATCCCCCCTCCCACAACCCCTCCAACAACCCCCAGTTTGTTCTCCATATTTGAGTCTCTTCTCTTTTGTCCCCCTCCCTGTTTTTATATTATTTTTGTTTCCCTTCCCTTATGTTCATCTGTTTTGTCTCTTAAAGTCCTCATATGAATGAAGTCATATGATTTTTGTCTTTCTCTCACTGACTAATTTCACTTAGCATAATACCCTCCAGTTCCATCCACGTAGTTGCAAATGGCAAGATTTCATTCTTTTTGATTGCCGAGTAATACTCCATTGTATATATATACATTTTCTTTATACATTTGGGCCTTTTCCATACTATTGTTGATAGTGCTGCTATAAACATTGGGGTGCCTGTGTCCCTTCAAAACAGCACACCTGTATCCTGTGGATAAATGCCTAGTAGTGCAGTTGCTTGGCCATAGGGTAGTTCTATTTTTAGTTTTTTGAGGAACCTCCATACTGTTTTCCAGAGTGGCTGCACCAGCTTTCATTGCCACCAACAATGCAAAAGAGATCCTCTTTCTCCACATCCTTGCCAACATCTGTTGTTCCCTGAGTTGTTAATGTTAGCCATTCTGACAGGTGTAAGGTGGTCTCTCACTGTGGTTTTGATTTGTATTTTCCTGATGAGTGATGTTGAGCATTTTTTCATGTGTTGATTGGCCATCTGGATGTCTTCTTTGGAGAAGTGTCTATTCATGTCTTTTGCCCATTTATTCACTGGATTCTTTGTTTTTTGGGTGTTGAGTTTGAGAAGTTCTTTGTAGATTTTGGATACTGACCCTTTATCTGATATGTCATTTGCAAATATCTTCTCCCATTCTGTCGGTTGCCTTTTAGTTTTGCTGATTGTTTCCTTCATGGTGCAGAAACTTTTTATTTTGATGAGGTCCCAGTAGTTCATTTTTGGTTTTGTTTCCCTTGCCTCCAGAGACGTGTTGAGTAAGAAGTTGCTGCAGGCAAGATCAAAGAGGTTTTTCCCTGCTTTTTCCTCGAGGATTTTGATGGCTTCCTGTCTTACATTAAGGTCTTTCATCCATTTTGAGTTTATTTTTGTGTATGGTGTAAGAAAGTGGTCCAGGTTCATTCTTCTGCATGTTGCTGTCCAGTTTTCCCAGCACCACTTGCTGAAGAGACTGTCTTTATGTCATTGGATATTCTTTCCTGCTTTGTCAAGACTATTTGGCCATACGTTTGTGGGTTCATTTGTGGGTTCTCTATTCTGTTCCATGGATCTGAATGTCTGTTCTTGTGCCAGTACCATACTGTCTTGATGATTACAGCTTTATAGTATAGCTTGAAGTCTGGGATCGTGATGCCTCCTGCTTCGGTTTTCTTTTTCAAGATTGCTTTGGCTATTCGGGGTCATTTCTGATTCCATACAAATTTTAGGATTATTTGTTCTAGCTCTGTGAAGAATGCTGGTGTTACTTTGATAGGGATTGCATTGAGTATGTAGATTGCTTTGGGTAGTATCAACATTTTAACAATATTTGTTCTTCCTATCCAGGAGCATGGAATCTTTTTCATTTCTTTATGTCTTCTTCAATTTCTTTCATAAGCTTTCTATAATTTTCAGTGTATAGATTTTTCACCTCTTTGGTTAGATTTATTCCTAGGTATTTCATGGTTTTTGGTGCAACTGTAAATGGGATCGATTCTTTGATTTCTCTTTCTGTCACTTCATTGTTGGTATATAGGAATGCAACCGATTTGTGTGCATTGATTTTATATCCTGCAACTTTGCTGAATTCATGGATCAGTTCTAGCAGTTTTTTGGTGGAATCTTTTGGGTTTTCCATATAGAGTATCATGTCATCTGAAAAGAGTGAAAGTTTGACCTCCTCCTGGCTGATTTGGATGCCTTTTCTTTGTGTTGTCTGATTGCAAAGGCTAAGACTTCCAATACTGTGTTGAATAACAGTAGTGAGAGTGGATATCCCTGTCTTATTCCTGACCTTAGGGGGAAAGCTCTCAGTTTTTCCCCATTGAGGATTATATTAGCATTGGGTCGTTCATATATAGCTTTTATCATATCGAGGTATGATCCTTCTATCCCTACTTTCTTGAGGGTTTTTATCAAGAAAGATTGCTGTATTTTGTCAAATGCTTTCTCTGCATCTATTGAGAGGATCATATGGTTTTTGTCCTTTCTTTTATTGATGTGATAAATCACATTAATTGTTTTGCAGATATTGAACCAGCCCTGCATCCCAGGTATAAATCCCACTTGGTCGTGGTGAATAATTTTTTTAACGTATTGTTAGATCCGGTTGACTAATATTTTGTTGAGGATTTTTGCATCCATGTTCATCAGGGAAATTGGTCTATAGTTCTCCTTTTTAGTGGGGTCTCTGTCTGGTTTTGGAATCAAGGTAATGCTGGCTTCATAGAAAGAGTTTGGAAGTTTTCCTTCCATTTCTATTTTTTGGAACAGTTTCAAGAGAATAAGTGTTAACTCTTCCTTAAATGTTTGGTAGAATTCCCCTGGAAAGCCATCTGGCCCTGGACTCTTGTTTTTTGGCAGATTTTTGATTACTAATTCTATTTCCTTACTGGTTAAGGGTCTGTTCAAATTTTCTATTTCTTCCTGTTTCAGTTTTGGTAGCATGTATGTTTCTAGGAATTTATCCATTTCTTCCAGATTGCCCATTTTAGTGGAATATAATTGCTCATAATATTCTCTTATTGTTTTTATTTCTGTTGTGTTGGTTGTGATCTCTCCTCTTTCATTCTTGATTTTACTTATTTGGGTCCTTTCATTTTTCTTCTTGATCAAACTGGCTAGTGGTTTATCAATTTTGTTAATTCTTTCAAAAAACCAGCTTCTGGTTTCATTGATCTGTTCTACTGTTTTTTGTTTTTTTTTCCATTTTGATAGCATTAATTTCTGCTCTAATCTTTATTATTTCCTGTCTTCTGCTGGTTTGGGGTTTTATTTGCTGTTCTTTTTCCAGCTCCTTAAGGCATAAGGTTAGGTCGTGTATCTGAGATCTTTCTTCCTTCTTTAGGAAGACCTGGATTGCTATATACTTTCTCTTATGACTGGCTTTGCTGCATCCCAGAGGTTTGGGGTTGTGGTGCTATCATTTTCATTGACTTCCATATACTTTAATTTCTTCTTTAACTGCTTGGTTAGCCCATTCATTCTTTAGCAGGATGTTCTTCAGTCTCCAAGTATTTGTTACCTTTCCAAATTTTTTCTTGTGGTTGATGTAGAGTTTCATAGCATTGTGGTTTGAAAATATCTAATGGGGTTCCTCTGTGCTTCCTGGATTTTGATGTCTGTGTCTTTCCCCAGGTTAGGAAAGTTTTCCACTATGATTTGCTCGCATAACCCTTCTACCCGTTTTTCTCTCTCTTCCTCCTCTGGGACCCCTATGATTCTGATGTTGTTCCTTTTTAATGAGTCACTGACTTCTCTAATTTTTAAATCGTGCTCTTTTGCCTTAATCTCCCTCCTTTTATCTGCTTCGTTATTCTCTATAAGTCTGTCCTCTATATCATTGATTCTCTGTTCTGACTTGTCCATCCTTGCCGCTGCTGCATCCATCTGTGATTGCACCTCAGTTATAGCATTTTTAATTTCATTCTGGCTATTTTTTACTTCTTTTATCTCTGCAGAAAGGGATAATTCTAATCTATTTTCAACTCCAGCTAGTATTCTTATTATCGTGATTCTAAATTCTGGGTCAGACATCTTGCTTGTATCTGTGCTGGTTAAATCCCTGGCTGTTGTTTCTTTATGCTCTTTCTTTTGGGGTGAATTCCTTCATTTTTTCATTTTGAAGGGAGAAAAGGAATTAATGAGGTAGAAAAATTGAAATTTAAAAAATTAATATAAAAAATATTAAAATTAAAAATTAAACACACACACACAAATCAAATAGATGATGCTAGATCCTAGGTGTGCTCTGGTCTGGGTGTTGAAAGTGGTTTGACAGATTAGAGGAAAAAAGGAAATTAAGAATTTGAAAAAAATGAATACACTAAAGTAGACTAAAATGAGATGATGTGGGTAAAATAGAATTTGAAAAAATATACACAAAAGTAGAGAACATAGTAGAAAAAATTAAGGAAAAATATTTTTAATAAAAAATAAAAATAAAAATGTTTTTTTAGTTTTCTGTATTTAAGAAAAAAGAAAAGAAATGAAAAAGAGAAAAAAGACAAAAAAAGAAAAGAAAAGAAAAAAGAAATCGTTTGAAAATTTGAAAAAGTGAATACAGTGTAGTAGACTAAAATAAAATGATGGGAGTAAGATATAATTTTTAAAAATTTACATAAAAGCAAAAAATATAGTAGTAAAAATTAAATAAAAGTATTTTTAAAAGAAATTGAAAGTAAAAATGAAGTTTTTCTCTTTCTGCATTCAAGAAAAAGAAGAGAAATGAAACCGAAAAAAAGAAAAATAAAGAAAAAAAGGAAATTGTAAATTTGAAAAGGTGAGTACACTGAAGTAGACTAAAATAAAATGATGAAAGTAAAGTAGAATTTGAAAAAATTGACACAAAAGTAAAAAATATAGTATAATTTAAAGACAGACATTTTTAGAAAAGAATTGTAAAAGAGAAAAAGGACAAAGAGAAAGAAAAAAATTGAATAAATGAGCCTGCTAACAGATTGAAGTAGGACTGAAATTGCTTCATTTTCCCCTAGAGGTCAGTCCATGTAGCTGTTTATAGTCTATAAATTAAGCCAGCAGTGAGGCTTGTGTTCTTGAAGAGCAAAGTTGGCCCAGTTGGGCGGGGCTCGGTGTAACAGCTCCGCTCTTTACTGGATGGCACCTGCTAGCCTACTGGGGTGGATTGCTGTGGTGCTCGTAGGTGTGTATGCGCATGCGCAGGAGCGGTGAAAATGGTGCCACCCAGCTACCCAGTCTGTTCTCCTGGATCAGCAATTGTGCACCAGTCCTCTGTCTTCAGCTCTCGTCCATGCCCCGCTTTTCCACTCTCCGTAACCAGGCCCTAGGCAATACCTGTCTCCCAAGTTTTGTCTCAGTTGCAGTTGTTTTCCCTGGCCCCTTACTTCTGAAGGACTGCAGCTTTGACCCGATCCACCCCTCTGCAGGAGGGTCTCACCAAGCAATGGCTGAATGAGCAATGGCCGAATGTCGGCTACACCCAGGAATGCCCACTGGACCCTGCTGTTGCCGGTGCCCTGAGACTGCGGCCAGGTGCCAGCCCGCCCCCGAAAAAGTTCACAAGACAGTGTAGCATCAGCATTTCAGGGATTATGGAAAATCACAACACACATCTGGCACCAGACTTCACCGTCAATGACTTTGCCCCAGCACCAGCAAGTGTGGCTGCTTCCGGGATTTGCTGGGACCAGGTGGCTTCAACAGTGTCTACCAAATGTCCTTCCAGCAGTGGAACCGCTTTTCCCTGTGTGTACCAAGAACCTCCCGGACCCTACTCTATTCCTGGGGATTCATCTTTCCCGCCAGAGCACCGCCAGGTATCGAGCTGCAGAGTTGCAGCCTTTGCTCTCCCCTTGTTTACAGTCTTAATGGAATTTAAACCCTCTCCTTTCTCCTTTCTCCCTTTTTAGTTTAGTCCCTGCAGCTATTTCCAATTTTCCACTTTCTCTCCAGCTGCTTTTGGGGAGAGGTGCTTTTCCTGTATGCTCCCCCACTCCCCAGTCTCCATCCACTCTCCACCAGCAAAAGGGGTTCCCTACCTTTCATGGCTTCTTGCTCCCCAAGTTCAGCTCTCCGTGCCATGCACCTGCTGAATTCTGTGGTTCAGGTTGTGCAGATTGTTGTGTTAATCTTCCAATCAGTTTTCTAGGTGTGTAGGATGGTTCAGTGTTGGTCTGGCTGTATTTCATGGACACAAGACACAAAAAAAGCTTCCATGCTGTTCCACCATCTTGGCTCCTCCCACCCATGAGGCTTTCTAATAAACATCTCAAAATTGATTTGGAAAAAGAGAACAATTCAATAGTTTTTCACAAACTTGCTTCACTCTCAATTTTCCCCCATTAAATTACATAACAATCCACCCAATTGTTTAAATCAAAAATCTAGGCATTATCCTTCATAATCTACATTTAATCCATCAAGGCTTGTTGACTCCACCTCCAAGACTTATCCCAAGGCATCCACTTCTTTCCATATTCACTGTATTCATCCTATATCCTCTAACTGTTCCCTTGCTTTTTCTTTCACTCCTCTACAATTCTTCACATAGTAGTCAGAAGGGGTTTGAAATGTAAATCAAATAATGTCACTTCCTTCCTTTAAAATCTCTAGTGGCTTCCCATCATTCTAAAGTAATTCCAAACTCTTCAGCCACCTTATAAGTAACCTAGCCTGCCTACTCCTGTGACCTCTCAGAATCCCCTTTCCCTCATTCACTGCACCTACCACCACTAGCCTTTCTTGAACACCTTTAAGTGCATTTCTAGCCATAGGATACTTGCATTCATTCTGCCTAACTGGAAAGCTTTGTCTCTGATCTCTTCATACTTACTTTTTTTTTTTTCCTTTCAGATAATATAACTCCTTTAGAGCCATTCTACTACTTACTCAAAAGCAGGCCCCCAGTCCCCTATTTTAATTTCTTGCATTATGCTTGTTCTTATCATGTTTTTCTTTCTTTCTTTCTTTCTTTCTTTCTTTCTTTCTTTCTTCTTTCTTTTCTTTTTCTCTTTCTTTCTCTTTCTTTTCTTTTCTTTTATTTCTTGCTTAATACATTTATCTGCTTTTCTATTAGTTGTCTTCCCACTACCACCAATAGAATCTCAATCCCACAAATGAGGAATCTTACCTTTCTGTTCTCAGCTTTATCCTTAGCATCTAGAACAGTGCCTGTTTGACACAAAGTCAGTGCTCCATAAATATTTTTAATGTATGAATAATTGAATGTTTCAGGTACATCCATGTTTGAATTAAAATTTGTCAGGAAGTTTAGATATAGAGCATTTCATTATAGTTTTAAAAGAAAAATAATCTTTTTCTGATTTCCTAAATGTATGACATCAGAAAGTTAATCATTGGCCAGTTTTATTGTTGAGAAGGATGAGAATAGCAGTCTTGAGTTTATAGGTCAGTTTTATAACACTCTAAGGTACAGTTTCTAGAACCAGCATATGATTCAGGATTTGCATATATATCAGGGAAATGTAAAACCATTACAGTCGATGAAAGTCAAGTTGACTATCTACCTAGTTGCCATGGTTAAAAGATACTTTACTTGGGCAATGTCCACTTCTGGACCAGTGGGAGTAACATGGCCCAGACTTATCCTGTCATCAGAATCAACATTAAAGAATAGCCAAAGTATATAAAAACAATGCTCTATATACACATAGAACATCAAGGAGTGCAGTATAATGATTCCTGAGAGTGAGAAAATGAAGTAAGCCCTATAGTTGCTTCAGCTGATAACCTAGAGGGAATTTTCGGCCTGTGGGGTAGGGAGAGGGAATTTAAGTAAAGTTCAGTGGTCTCCCTTGAGTTGAAGAGATGGACTCAAGGGTCAGAAGTGATCATGGTGGCTAGTGTTTATACAGCAGAGTACAGGAAAGGAGACTGCTGCCCAGAAAGAGGAAGAGAAATAGAAAGATAGAGTGATGGAGATATATAGATAGATGATAGATAGATAGATAGATAGATAGATAAAGAGAAAGAGAGAGCTCTAGATATCGGTTAAGGGTTCTGCTCAAGTCTTAGGCTAAATACTGACCAACACATGTGTGCAAAGAAATCTGGGAAAACTATTATATGAAAGGGGGAGTAGAGGGACAATCCTGAGGTTCACTCAGGGCTGCAAACAATTTGTGTTTGCACTGAGTCACAGCTGAAGTCAGATAGTGTAGAGTCATCACCAAAAGAGAGACCACAGTAGCATCCAGGAATACAAAGAGCTGATTTATATCAGACTTACTCTGTGATGTATACTTGTTTTATCAAAATAGCCCTATGAGCTAGCTGTTATTATAAACGTCATTTTACAGTGGTCTGTATACCATTGTTCTGTGTACCATTACACAGAACATTGGTCTGTGTACCATTACAATGGTCTGTGACCATTGTTCAAGGTCACAGAGCTAACAACCAATAAAGCTAAGATTCAAAATCACGTACATCTAAGATCAGAACCTAGACCTTGAGACAATAGATTATACCGTATCTTGCTAGAAGAAGCCATAGTCATAGGAATTTAAATGATGAACAGACTGGAATGATGGACTAAACTGAACAGAGGTTTCTTGGGGTAAGGTTCTAGGAGCATACCTGCCTCTCCTGCTGCATGTGGTTTGTTTAAAGCAACTATATTTACAAACCATTACCTGACAAAGTAACACCTGAGCCTATTTTCTCAGAGTATCATACAGTAATCAAGACAATGTAGCTCTTACTTTTCAGTAGGGCTATTCTTAACCCAGTGACTCTTCATGATGATAATTATAGTAGCTCCTATCTTATTGAGTACTTATTATGTGCCAAGACCTGTGATTCACTTATACAAAATAGACTAAAATCTTATGGTATTTCTCAGGATTTTGTGTGTGTGTGTTTATGTGCATCTCCAATTGACATGGTTGAATTATCATAGTTAATTAAAATAGTTCTTCCTTATGGCCAGTGGAAAATCACTGCCAGCACAAATTACACACTAAAATCAATATATGCAAAATCATAGTTTTCAACATTACATCATAGGCTTATAAATTTACCACAGATAATGCAATTATACTCTTCTACAAGAAGCATGGCTTCTGAACTAGAATTTGGGATATTTATCTCTGTAATACAGCATTCTACTGGATGATAGAAATGTGAAAAGAAAAACAGAAGGAAGAATGTTTTATATTTTAGGCCTAACATAATTTCATGATATATGATGATAAGTTTATAAGTTTATAAGTTTACATAAACATCATAAGTTTATGATAAGTTTATATAAACATTTCCTTATTTTAATAAATTGACAGAAATTAATTTTGTGATAGACCGAGTCCACAAATATTTCACATAAAATAACCTATTTAGAAGCCAAAGTGCCACCATCCTCACAGGAGTTAGCAGATGTTATACACTCTAGCCTTCCTATCTCTTATTGCCATTTCTTTCTAAGTCCCCTGTCCTCTGTCTAATTACTGCCATTTTTTTCCTATTCTTCCCAGAGGCTGCCAGTGATTGATGTGAAGGTTACTAGTGTCTGTATGGTGGCCATTGTTTCCATATTATTGCTCAAAAGGCCTAGAGAATGCCTCTTTTACATTACCCTTTTTACCTGGCCCCAAGAGAGTGCTGCCTTGTTCTCTGTTTGTCTCAGAGACTTTAAGGAAATCGTTGTCTTGTTTTATTTTTCCCATTGAACTTCACTGTCAGGACTCGGGTGATAGACATCCCTGGGTTTGTGTTGGGGAATCAAGAGATGTGTGTAACATAAGGGACAAGAAGAAAGGAGCAAACACTCTGATGACCCCACCATATGAGTCCATGAACCTTTCATGAATCCAACATCTTCTTTGGGATAAGTTTCTTTCTAGGAGTCTCCTCACACTCACAGAACAGAATTCTGGAATATCTGTCTCCACCCCCCACCAGATACTGCCTACACATGCCTAAATTCTACAATGAATCTATATCATCTAGAAGCAAAGGCCACTTACCTACATTTAATCACAAAGCATTTTTCCAACAGCTGTTACATATTTAGCTAGTTCAAAGAATCATGGAAACTACAAATAGGAGAGAAAAATATATATGCTAGATATTGTCTTCTCCAACTTTGGCCAAGAAAGATTAAATGTCTATTTTGTTTTATAGCTTTTCTGCAATACACTGGAATAGCTAAACAGTAAAGATACGTATAACATTGTTTAAATCAAGATTCAATTGATGTTCATTACAAACACTGATCTTTCCCAGGGACCATCCATGTTGTTCTGCAGCCTGTCACATGAGACACTGAGAGCGACAGCATTCTTTCAAATGAGACCTTCATTTAGTCATCACTGATAAATCAAAGGATTCATTTTACCATGATTTCTGCAACATTTTCTTATTCTCAACTGCTGGTGTTTCTTATTTCTCATCAAGATTCTGCTCTGACTCTATGTTTGCTTTTGTCTTATACACTGCCTCTGATTAAATCACCTACTTTCATGGTTTCTGTTGCTACTTGGCTTCAGATGGTGGTCAGATCTGCATTTCTAACTCTCTCCTCCACTGCTGCCTTATTTTGTCCTAGAAGCTTTCATATTTCTGCCCTGTCATCATTCAGTCTGAACCAAACCAAGCTTGTCTTCCAGCTTTAACAACCAAACTTCTGAATTTCCCTGACTGTGTCAGTAATGCTGTCAGTGTCTCAAGATACTATCCTAGGAGTCAGGGTGAATATTCTGATTCAGTGTATTTTTTTCCTTCCCCAAAAAGCAGTTAAATTCTATAGATTATTCTTTAGGTTTGTTTCTGTATTTGTCCTCTTTTTTCAGTTCACATTTTCACCATTCCAATCTGTCTCCTCATAATTTCACAGCAAGCTTTCTTCTATTGTCTCCAAAATGAATACTCTAACACCCTCCCTCGCCATCTCATCAACCTAATAGCCCACTGCCACATCAGTCTTCCTAAAACCTGCTTCCCCTCTACCATTACTGAGGAGGGAAAGAAAGGAAACTAATTTTATTGAGCAGCTAATCATGATTTGGGCACTTTACATGTTCCTAAAGTCCTCTCACCCAATACCAAGTGGTAGGTATTAGAGCTGGTATTTTACAGATGAAGCGAGGGTCAGATAAGTTAACACCCTGCTCAAGATCACCCACAGCTAGTCATCACTGCAGCTGATAGTTGAGCCTATGTTATCTCAATTCCATCCTGCTCACTCTATAACTTTCAACTGTTCCTCATTATCTAGCACACTGTTTGTTAAATCTTTATGTTTTGACTATAGTGTACATGGAACTACATGGGAAACAAAGATCAGCAAGGGCAATCCTTCCTTCAGGAGCTTATAGTCTAGGAGAAAAGATAACATATGAAGATAACTAAAAAATTAATCTATTTTGTTCCTGTTGTATCTCCAACATCCAAAATAGTTCTGTGTTGGTTTCCTAACTCTGACATAATAGAGTGCCACTAAGGAGGGAGCTTAAAACATCAAAACTTTATTCTCTCACAGTTCTGGAAGCTAGGGTCAAAATCAAGATGTCAGCAGAGTAGGTTCCTTCTGGAGGCTCTAAGAAAAAATCCATTGCATGTATGTCTCCTAGCTTATGCATTGCTTTGCTTGTAGCTGCAACGCTCCAATCTCTGTATCTCGGTGTCTCTATGTTCCCAAATGTCACTCTCCTTATAAGGACACCAGTCACTGGATTTAGGATTCTATCCTAATCCATATGACTGCATCTTTACATTGGCAAAGATCCTGTTTCCAAATAAGGTCACATTCACAGGTTACAAGTGAACTTGAATTTTGGGGAGGTACTACTCAGCTACCTTGTTACAGTATCTAACACAGAATATCTAGTCAAATATTTTTTGAATAAAGAAATAGTATGAACTTGGAAGTGCTAAAAGAGAGGTAGGATTTTTTTTTAATCACGTTGGTATATTTAGCACTGGGTTATATTTATATTGGTATATAGCACTGGGTGTTATATATAAGTGACGAATCACTAAATTCTACTCCTGACTAGCTTTTGAAGCTCTCCATAAAGAATTTTTAACCCTATAAATTCAATCTTATTTCTTACTACACTGCAACATAAGACTTATTTGTCAATTTTTTTCTAATTTCTTCCCTGACTCTCATATTCCCCTTCCTGATTCCCTAATTATATACATGGATGACTTATTCTTGCTTACTCAAGTTCATTTGCTTATGTTGTTTCTTTACCTTAGATACTGACTTCTTCCTCTTCAGCAACTTACCTCCTATTCAATTTTGAATACTAAGGTCTGAATGTGTCCCTAAAAAATACAAATTAAAACCATGATAAGATGCTACCTCACACTTATCAGAATGGCTAAAATTAACAACCCAGGAAACAACAGGTGTTGGCAAGAATGCAGAGAAAGGAGAACACTCTTACACTGTTGGTGGGAACACAAACTGGTATAGCCACTCTGGAAAAACACTATGGAGGTTCCTCAAAAAGTTAAAAATAGAACTACCCTACAACCCAGCAATTGCACTACTAGAAATTTACCCAAAGGATACAAAAATGCAGATTCAAAGGGGTACCTGCACCCCAATATTTATAGCAGCATTATCAACAATAGCCAAACTATGGAAACAGCCCAAGTGTTCATCAACTGATGAAGTGATAAAGAAGATGTGGTGTATATATATATATGTGTGTGTGTGTGTGTGTGTGTGTACATACACACAGTGGAATACTACTTAGCCATAAAAAAGAATGAAATCTTGCCATTTGCAACACATGGATGGAGCTAGAGTATATTCTCCCAAGTGAAATAAGTCAGTCAGAGAAAGACAGATACCATATGATTTTACTCATATGTGAAACTTAAGAAACAAAATAGATGAACATATGGGAAGGGGGAAAAAATATAGAGAGGGAAACAAACCATAAGAGACTCTTAACAATAGAGAACAAACTGAGGGTTGATAGAGGGAGGTGGGTGGGGGATGGGATAAGTAGGTGATGGGTGTTATGACGATACTTGTTAGGATGAGCACTGGGTGTTATATGTAAGTGACAAATCACTAAATTCTACTCCTGAAACCAGTATTGCATTATATATTAACTAACTAGAATTTAAATAAAAATTTGAAAAAGAAAAAAAATGAATATGTCCTTCCAAAGTTCATATGTTGAACCGAACCCTGAAAGATGAGGTATTAGGAGGTAGGTCTTTAGGAGGCGATTAGGTCATGAAGATGAGTTCCTCATTAGTAGGTTTATTTAGTGCCTTATAAAAGAGGCTCCAGAGAAATCCCCACCCTCTTCCACCACATGAAGACACAGTGAGGTGCCAGTTAAATGTACAGTCATGCAATTCAATGTATATTAAGTATAGTTGACCCTTGATCAACACGAATTTGAAGTGTGCAAGTTCAATTATACATGGGATGTTTTATAAGTACAGTATAGTACTGTAAATGTATTTTCTATTCCATATGTTTTATTAATAACATTCTATTTTCTCTAGCTTACTTTTCTGTAAGAATACAGTATATAATACATATAACGTGCAAAATATGTGTTAATTGACTATTTATGTTATTGGTAGGGCTTCTCGTCAACCATAGGTTATTTGTAGTTAAGTTTTTGGGCAGTCAAAAGTTATACTCACATTTTCTACTCTATGTTGGGGGAGGGCGTCAGTGTCCCTAATCCCTGTGCTGTTCAATGGCCAACTGAAATTCAATTCTTGCAATAACTGTATGAGATAAGTCTATTATCCCTTTTTTACAAAGAAGGAAACTGAAGCAAAATAAGGGTAAGTGTTTTTCTCAGTGTCCATAACTATTAGGCTGGTAGTAAAACCCAGACATTCTGGTTCTAGATTTCATGCTCTTAACCATTATGTTTTCTTTGTATTGATATAATAATACTAATTATCATTATAATTTTATAGCATATAAAATATATACTTATATTTTATATAAGTATAGTCCATTCAAAACTACCCAGAAAATGTTTCAGCATCATTGATATGGATGAATGGACAGAAAAGTCAAAGAACGTACTTTCAGGCAGGATGGATTTCTATCTAAAATAGTGAGTTTCTTTTTAAGAAAGTACATACAAATAAGTCTAATAATGACTGAAATCATACCTGAAGTTAAGCCTCCATTTTATTTCTCTCACCCTGGTCCTCTAAAATCTCTGATAATTATGTAAATACCTGGCTTTTTTGGTATATTTATAAGAAAAGCTTCGTTGGTCATGTCTTCAATGAACAATTCTGCTCTAAGCTTTGGTAATATCCTCCGCCATATTTGTAGGAAATTAGCACATGACACAAATAAAACCCATACCCATGGGGGGCAGTTAACATGCCACCATTTCATCTTCTTAACCTGATTGTTTTTAGTCACAAACAGGATTCAGGATGAGACACTAGAGCAGATCTGGTACATCTATCATTGCTTCTGGAAAAATCTTCAAAGTGCATGCATTTATAGTAGGACCAAAACTGTGCCTCCATAGGGTTAATAAGGTTGAAACTAGCACAAAGTTTAAAGGTTGTTTTTCAGAGAACTGCGGCCCCCAGATCAGCTATTGTGCTTGTCAAACCCCACTAATAAATCCACTAGCTGCCTCTGCAGAAGCCTGGATTCAAGGTCAGCTGATATGGCCCCAGTCTGTGAACTATCAGGGCCCTGCATTCCTTTGACCCTATCCAGTTTATACCAGCTCTTAGAGCATGTCCATAGCCCTTTCTCCTTGTCCTAAGATAACTTCTTCACATCAGGGACTGAATTTTGCTTTGTTCTGATATTAAGTCTCCACTCTAAAGTGAATATGGGATATATGTTACATATATATTTACTCAATAAGCATGCCCCATCTGTCTTCATGAATAGTAGTGTTTTCCTGCCCTTTTCATCAATATTTATGTAATTCCAACCGCTATGATTATTTAAAAACAACACAACCTATTCTCTCCCACTTCAGGGAGGCAGATTTGAGGCTTGTACTCCCATATTCTTGTTTGGCTACCTTTCCAAAAAACTCTTTGTTTGCTACAAACCTGTCTGTGATTGGCTTTGTTATGCATCAGGCAGATGGACTTGGGTTCAGTTACCAGACAATTTTTAACACCTTCAATACTACGTATGTTGTTTATTAAAACTTGAGGTGGCAGAGACCTGATGCTATGGATGCCAGAGTTTGAGTAAATCCAGAAAGTGTAACACTTCTGAATCTTCATCCTTCTTTTGTAGGTATTCAACATAACATGTTTTCCTTGATAAAAAATAGCCTTGATCTCCTCAATATTTTTCTAATAGATATCCTATTTTGTTGTTGCTGTTTCCAGATAACTGTGAGGTCCCTGAAGCAGTTTTCTGTATGATTCCTACATATAAGCAAGGCTACATTTGGTACATGACATAAGGTGCTGGGAATGTAGACATGGTCTATTTAAGGATGTTTTAAACCATGGAATAATCAAGCAAACAAAACCCCTTGATAAAATAACAGCAGGAATTGAGAGGGGCCTTTAGAATTCATGGTAAAAGTTAGGTAAATCTCTCTTTCTCTAAATCAGGCATGGACAAGGTTGTTGTCTAGCTCTCTTGGCATGGTATAGGTGATGTTCTCATTAAAATCAAAGGATTTTCTCACAATATAGCTGTTTGGGGTTGAATTTTGTTCCCCCCAAAGTTGTTGAAGTCCTACCCCCATGCCTGTGAAAGTGCCATTATTTGTAGATGATCAAGTTAAGATGAAGTTGTTACGGTGGACCCTAATCCAATAAGACTTATAAAAAGGGGAAATTTGGGCACAAAGATAGACATGCAGAGAGATGGAAGGTGACATGGAGAAGAAGGAAGAAGATTGCCATTTATCCAATGGAGCCCCAAAGAGTGCCAGCAAACCCCCAGATACTGGGAAAGAGGGATGGGGTAGATTCTCCTTGGCAGCCCTCAGAAAGAACTGAGTCTGTTGACATCCTTAACTGCAGACTTCTAGCTTCCAGAATTATGAGACAATGAATCTGTCTTGTTTGAGCCGCCTAGTTGTACTTCATTATGGCAGCCCCAGGAAACTAACACAGAAGACTCATACACCCTATAACTTCAGGCCCTAGGTGGCTACAGCTATCAGAGGATAAGTTCTGGCAGCAGCAACAGGACACAGACTATTTAGAAAACAAAGGGGCTATTTACCACAGGAAAAAAACATGATTTTCTTAACCTTATATTCATGCAAGTCATGGCTCTGCCCCCAATTTCAGGAGGGAGAACAATTTTCCATGGTTATCATTTAATGAACACATAACTTCATTTAATACTTGCCGTGTATCCCACACTCATTTAAGAAATATGTAAAAAGAGAGAATAAAGTCCTATCTTTAAGGAGTTTATAATTAGTTGGGGATAGGCAAGACACTAACCAAATTAAAAATAAATAAAATGTGATGTCTAATAGATTTCTAAATTAAACAGTGTAAGGGTCTGTAAATTCAATGTTAATATAAAAATGTCATAGGAAGACTGTCTTTTTAAATTATGTATTTAATATGTGCAAGCATAATATGTGATACTTCAAAAGAGACATAAACTTTTAAAATCAGCTTTGTTTTGAAGGTTTTAGTTACTTGATCTCCCCACTCTCAATCTCCACCAACCTGGCTATGATTGTGATTTGGTGTCCACATAATCTAAATATCTACATACGGTATCTAGAGAGGTGTCCAGACTCCGGACTTAAACCAGCTAATAAGAAGGCTTAACTGAAAACAAATAAAACTATGATGTAGAATGTGAATTATGTGTGGTTTTCTTCTTTCCAGTTAACTTATTCTAGTATATATTATTATTACTAATTACCACAAAATACATATTAAAGCACAAATACTACCTTCACTATAAGTTCCTTAATGGCAGAGGATGTGTCTTACTCCAGTTTAGGATCTAGAGCTTTCAGGGGCGCCCAGGTGGCTCAATCAGTTGGGCGTTCGACTTCCGCTCAGGTCATGATCTCATGGTTCATGGGTTCAAGCCCTACATTAGGCTCTGTGCTGATAGGTCAGAGCCTGGAGCCTGCTTTGGATTCTGGGTCTCCCTCTCTCTCTCTACCCGTCCCCCACTCATGCACGCACTCTCTCTCTTTCTCTCTCTCTCTCTCTCAAAAATAGGTAAACATTAAAAAAAATAGTAACTAGAACTTTCAAAAACATTGGTTCAATAAACAAACAAAAGAATAAATGGGTGTCTGATAATACCTCTTCACAAAGAAACATATTTATACTCCTAACAACTTGTTCTGGTATAATATACCTTACCTTCCTCTTGTGTTGATTAATTTCTATTGATTCTCTGGTGTATGGCCAACACTGCCCTTGTCTTAGACCATTAAGAATTGGGTTGATTCCCTGCATCAGGATTCTTGTAACTATTTGCAGAACATTCTAAGTCTCTGCCAGTGTGCCTGTTCAAAGTTCACTTTACGTGCCGAACTAATTAATTATATTGTGAGAGAAACTCTGTTACTTAAAGTATGTTCTACATCAAAGTTTGTTTCTTTTTTGGTTTTGGGATTTTTTGGTAACTGCAAGTTAATTCCCATCAGAAGTTCAAGAAATTAACCCAGTGGGTTGAAACCAGCTATTTTGGAAAGGATAGTAAGGAGGGCAGAAAGAACAGAAAGTAAAGGAAGGGAAGGAAAAAGTGTATCTACAGTATGGATAAGTATTACCTTATAGAACTTGTGTTTCTTACTTAGTAGGACCATAGTAAAAAATAAAAAAATAAAAAGTCTTTTTTGAAAGCCACTGTCTACTACCAATCTCCATCAATAACTTTTGGCTATCGAATAACTTTTAATATTTGCATGACCCCATAATTTAGATTCTTTGAATTCATTGAGCATATGTCTAGCTTTTCCTGAATCCTGCTCACTTTGTAGAAATGGCACTTAAATGTCTATCTTTTTTGGCAAGAATGATTTCCAGAATATGGCTACTTTTAGAATTATCTCCTGAGTTTCCCAGGTCACCCACGTCGATAAGCTCAGGTTATTTGCTATATAATTTTTAATAGATGAGCAACGCTAGCTCGGAATAAGTATATTGTGTTAGATCACCTCTCCCCTTGAGCATGGCCTAGCCAGCCTCCACTTGCTGTCATCTGGGCTCAGAAGTCTGAGCACTTGCAGCATCCTATGAACTGCAAAGTGCCTACTGATCAGATAATACATTCAGCATTATGTGCCAAAACTCTACAAACTAAATGTTCTCAAGTTTAGGATGTCCCTGCTAGAAACAAACAAAGGATTCTTCTGAGCTCCCAATAGGAAAGTGGTCCCAAATCAGTTGGATGTGATCAGTTTATGTAATAAGATGCCTTAAAGATGTGACTCTTAAAGTTCCCAATGGGAAGCTCAGGACTGGGGCCAAATGATTGGTGACATGTCAAGGACTCTGGCTCACAAATCTGTTTCTGCAAAAGACAAAGACATTTATTTTTGTTTGCTAGGTTGGGGTGGGGGCGGGGGGACCTTGGATCCTGGCATTGAAGACAATCCTCCCCGCTAACCTAGATCTGTAGAATGATGTGCTCCTTAAATAATTTGAAAATAAAAATAATACTCTCAACCAGTTTTCCTAATACAAAGATGGTATTAAATAAAACAAAAAGATTTAAATAAAAGATCAATGTGACCTCTCTGTGTGGTGAATAGAGACTCAGCATCCCTCTACCCCCATGCCTATTCAGAACTCACTGCGCTTTACTGCTATCTTTTCCATTCATCAATTCAAAATAAATGTTCAAAGCACATATGTGTGCATAGTGTTAAGGGCTCTAATCTGATCTCAAGGGTCTTACTCTCCAGTATGGGACACAGATATTAAATTAGTTAACCACTATATATACATATACATACAATTATATTTTATATATATGTATGTATATAAAATACAAATAGATACCAAGAAAGAGAGAAACAAACCATGGTACTACAAAAAAAATGTAATAGCAAGGGAGATGAGTTACTGTGAATTAAGTCAAGATAGATTATGTTTAACCCAAGACTAAATGATAAGAAGAAGCCATCTATATAAAGGCAGAGGGAGCCTTCCAGTCAGGTTAGGGGTTGCTTTCAGGCAAGGAAGAGTTTGGCTGGATAGACACTAAAGAAGACACTGCACAAACAGTTGGGACAGAGAGAGCAGTGGGGAGGGTGGGGAGAGGAAACTGGGGGTATAAGTAGGAGGTGGTGAGAAAGTTGGATTTTATTCTAGGTGCAATGAGAAACCATTAAAGGGTTTTTAGCAGAAAAAGAACCTGCTAAGATGGAAATTTAGTATGTATTGGATATAGAGACAAATGACCAAGAAGGCCCACAGGGATTCCACTTGGGGGCAGTTTCAATCTTCAGATGAAAGATGATGTGATTGGGACCAGGGCTGTGGTTGAGGAAATGGGCAGATGACGGAAAGTAGACTGACTAAACTCTGTGATGGATTATATTTAGAAGAAGAAAGTGGTAGAGGGATCAAGAATGACTCCAAAGATTGTGATTTCCATGTGTGGATAATTTTTGGTGTTTATTCAGATAGGAAAGCCTAGGGGAATAACTGGCTGTGGGGAGAAGATTAAGAGTTTTCTTTGGGAGTGGCTACTTGAGATGCCCAAGAAACTTCCAATGGACCTGAAAAGTCGGATTTGGACAGCAGGAAGAAACTCTAGAAGCACCTCTGCTATGATCATTCTGGTGTTTCTGCTGCCTCATATAGTGGCCTGGAGTCCCACCTTCCCCCAAATAGGGACATGTGGTCAGCTAAAGGATACTTGATATTTTCTTTAGTCAAATTGCATGCACTCTCTTGCATTTAATTTGGCAACTCCAAGATGAATTCTGCCAGTCAAATTTTTATCCAGATAATGAACTGTATTTATTGCTTCCACATCTGCTTCCTTCCTTCTTGTAAGTCGTAAAGTTACCACAAGGTAGAACAATAGGTCATATCTAAACTGGGAAGCAGCTGGTATTGGTTGCCCCAATAGTGAGAACTCTGAGATGGGAAAATGATACTTTTAAAAAAGTCAGAGAGGACTAATATTTAAGGTAAGAGTGCATCTCTTTTTCAAGAGATGCTTTTCAAGAGATATCAGTCAGTCAACATTAAGAAGAAAGCAGGAATTATGAGCTGTGTGATTGATACAAGGTCAAGGCAATCAAGAACGGAGCTGCCTGGCACACTTCAGAACTCCCCAGTGAGCCAGACTATGTTAACATCTAGGAACATCTGTTCTCTCTCTCCAAAGCACAGTGTGTCTTTTTTACAGTGGGACAATAAAGCATTTGGATATCTTGGTGGCTTCAAACTTGCATTTGACTTACTGCCAAGTACAAACATTCAATGCATACTGTACTTAACTCTTGCCATGACCCTATGTTTGTCACTCCCATTTTATGCTAAATACATTGAGACTCAGGTTGAGAGGTGTGTCAGAAGTTACAGATCTAATGAAGAGCAGAGGTAGAATTTAATCCAGCTTGATCTGATTTTTATACCAGTGTTACTAAAGAGAATGTGCCTCAAATAAGTGAGCTGAGTAGAAAACTGAAGAATAAGATCATTAATCAATGACTTTACTATGGTTTACCATTTTAGTAGCCACTTATATAACTTTGTTTTAATAATAATTTCTACCTTACACTCACTAAAAATATGCCACAAATATTATTTTAAAATCCACAAAGGTTACATACATAAAAAATTATGTCCAATGCTCGAAATGCAAAGTCAAGGGTATATATACATGGAATATGTACTTTAATTAGGTGATAGCAGGGGCACCTGGGTGGCTCAGTTGGTTAAGCATCCGACTCTTGATTTTGGCTCAGGTCATGATCTCACAGTTTGTGAGATTGAGCCCCACGTTGGGCTCTGTGCTGACAGGATTCTCTCTCTCCCCCTCTCTCTGCCCCTCCCTTGCTCACTGTCTTTCTCAAATTAAATAAACATTTTCTTTAATTAAGTGATGGCAGTGCCTTTGACATCTACAGTGAAGAATAAAATGTATACACTACTCATGTTTTTAGGACTGTAGGAAATTTAACACTTTTTTTTTCCAATAAATAAAAATTTCATGAAGATAGAACTGAAGAAATTTCAAGATTATACCTCCAGGCAGTTTATGTATCTGTCCAATTGTTCTATTTACCATTTCTTAAGCTCACAATATACTCAAATGCATTTGCTTTTACTGAAGCTATTTCTTCTCCCTATAAGGCCCATGGTCTTCTTTTACTTTATAACTCCAGGTACCAAAATCCCACCCATCCACAGCGACTGTTCAAATGCAACTTCTCCCATAAGCATTTCTAGTAATAACAGAAATAGAAGAATATTTCCATTATTTTCTTACCTTCCCATAACACTTTGTATTGTATGTGTCTTGACTGTTCTCTCTAATTCTAAAGCCTCTTCTTTGAGCAGAAGTAGTATGTTATATATTTTTGTGTTCAACCCCTTTTGTGTAAATTTTAGGCATACTTCACCTCAGAGGGGTCTCAAAGAGTTCAGCATACGAAATTATCTCATAAGAGCTTGAAACATTCTAAATGTTAGAATACACAGCAGGATTTTTCCAGAAATAGTCTCAGATTCTCACTGGAACTAGTATCATTGCTCTCCTGCAGAAGTAATATAGCCTTGAGTCTCCTAAGTCATCCCAATTTAAGTTTAACTTGCTCTGTCATTATTTCTTAGATAAATAACTTTCAGAACAAGGCTCATCAAGGACTCAGAGAATCTCCTTTAGAATTATAGAAAGACCTATGAAGACATAACCAGAATATAAAAGGCGTCCAGTTTCCACTGTTTATCTTTAGAACTATTCCCCTTTCTCTGTCATTCCTATTCCCTTTTTTAAAAAGATCAAAGGCAAAATAAATTGGCAGATTATTTAGTAAAATAGATGTAAGATAGTAAAAAAATGGCTATAGAAACAACCACTCCAACTTGATAAAATCATCACTAAGAATTTGACAAAATTCTCTATGTAAATTATAAATAATTAAATAAAATGGACCACATTCTTGGTAGCAAAATGAAATTTAATTCAAGCCTTACTCATGAGATAGAGTCATAGGTAAAGATCCTTGAAGGCTAATATCCTTGGGCAGAAAGAAAGCAGAAGCAGAGTCCTGACCCTAGAGATATGCATATCTAGTGGTAACAGCACACCCAGAATTGGTGAGCACCTCGGGACTTCATGACATTGCCAGTGGAGAGGAAAACTAAGTGGAGAATGGTAATGGGAAGAACTAGAAGCATCTGGGATAACAGTAACCACTAAAATGCAATGGGCACTTACTATGTACCAGACATTGGGTTAAGGGCTTTATTTGCATTGTTTCATTTAATTCCCACGACACTTCACAAAAGAGGTCCTATTTCCATTCCTCTCCTGTAATTAAAGAGAATAAAGTTTAGAAAGTTTATGTGACTCTCCTAAGGTCAGCATCTACCAAGTGGTGGCAACTGAGCTAGGTCCGGTGCACAAGGAAGTTGCCCTGCAATTAAAATCATTACATCTAGTCAGGATCAGGATAAATTAGGATGGCAAATACCGGGGCGCCTGGGTGGCGGAGTCGGTTAAGCGTCCGACTTCAGCCAGGTCACGATCTCACGATCCGTGAGTTCGAGCCCCACGTCAGGCTCTGGGCTGATGGCTTGGAGCCTGGAGCCTGTTTCCGATTCTGTGTCTCCCTCTCTCTCTGCCCCTCCCCCGTTCATGCTCTGTCTCTCTCTGTCCCAAAAATAAATAAAAAAAGTTGAAAAAAAAATTAAAAAAAAAAAAAAAAAAAAAAAAGGATGGCAAATACCTAAGTTAGCTTCTCCACAAGAACAGTCCTCAAACTGAAAGAGGATGAGGATGGTAACAGGTTCTCAGGGGGTCTGTGTGGTACAAAACCCAGGTTCCTGAGAATGCAAGTACTCAATGGGTTTCTAAGGAGCAAGCTGCGCAGTCCGAGATTCCTCAGTAGGTTCAATTTTGAACAAGGGACTGGAAGATGGAACAAAAGAATTATGCCTCATGCATCATCCCTTTGGCCCACCTACCATTTTAGCTGTAGCTGAGATGACTAATCCTTGTGCCTGCTGCCAAGATCCCACTTCATGTGCTCACTGTGTCTTTCCACTTTGCTATCTTGGAGCTTTTCTTCAAGCCACAGGAGCTCAACCAGTCTGCTCACTCAGGGTAGCCCAGATGTTCAGAGAGTTAGTGTCTCCAGGGATAGCCCTCAATTCAGTTGGGACAGAGACTGTCCCAGCCTCCTATTGTAAGGAGCTACCATCCTGAGGCTAATTCCCAAGGTTCCTCAGAAGCCCCAGAGAGCCTGAGCCCCAGTTTCTCATAGCAAGAAGGAGCTCAACAGTACACCCTGAGCTTTCTACCCTGTCCACTTTTTTGTACCTCCCTTCTGCCTCCTAGGATCACTTCTGGTGTAGTAACTGCACAAAAGTTCTTAACAGGATCAGCTTTGGAGAAAACCAAAACTAAGACAGAGGGCCAACTAGAAAACCAAGGGAGAAAATATGCCTTGAACTCTGGGTGGACATGACAGGCAAAGGGAGAAAGGGTTGCAGCATGGTAGGTGCTGCCGTGTAGGTACCAAGCAACCATCACCTCTCCCTTCAACTGTAACACTTGCTGTCTAACTTGTCTATTTTCCCCCCGACAATTTATTCTCCTCACAGAAGCCTGAGTGACCCTTTAAAATGTAACATGAACTTATTACTCCCTCAAACTCCTCCAAAGCCTTCCAATCCCAAGTGGAATAAAATCCCGAGTCTTTACCATGGCCTACAGGCATGTTATGATCTGGCTCCCAGATGCTTCTAAGCTGACCTTCTACTCTGCTCTCAAATCTTGCAAGCTTGGAGAGATTTTCCCCATTGTCCTTTTTCAAATTAACAATTCTTCCATTCCTGTCATATCCATCCCTCTCCTTCCTTACACTCCACATAGCATTTGTCACCATCTGACTTTATATAATATGCAGCCAATTCTTGCCATTTATGGCAGGTATGCTCTATAACATCACTGTGAATGCTGAATTGGGGAATACTGAGCCACTTCTCCTAAGGGAAATATAGGGTCAGGTTCCTGCAAGCCTCCAGACATATTTTCACCACCTAATCAATATACAACCATGTTTTCTGTGTATTTCTGTTTAAAGACACCTTATTTAATATGTATTGTTGATTCATTTACACTGAACTCACAGCCAACAGCCATATAACTCACACCTGAACAAAGCTTAGCAAATACACATATTTTCTCCATAAGGCACATCATAGCTCCCTTGAGTTTAGGAAAACTAGATAGTACTTCAGCACTACCACTGGGAGCCATTGGAAACAACAAAATCACCCAAGAAACCCCTATACAAAAATGTAAAAAATGCAGCATGAGACAGACCACAAAAGGACATTTGTTTATAGTATGAGAGGAAAATAAGAAGAGTGTGACCTTTGACTTCAGCTGGGTATGTGCATGTAAGCTAACTAAAATTTTTTATCACTCTGCACATGTCTGAGAATGACTGCAAAAGTGCCACAAGTATTGATTTGGGAGCTTACAAATATATTTTAGCAAGCAGGCAAATTCACAAATATAGAACTGTAAATAATGAAGATTGACTATATTTGTTCATGCTGTATTATTTCATCGATCTTTTCTTCTTAATATGTAAGCCCTAAAACAAAGATCTTTTGTATTTATTTTCCTACTTTGCTTCAGCATCTAGACCAGTATTGTCAGGAGAAATGTAATGTGAGCCACAAATGTGAATAATTAATTTTCATAATGTATTAATTTACCACAATGTATCTAAGATATTATTTCAACATCTAATCAATAAAAGAATATTAATGTGATATCTTGCATTCTTTTATTTGTTGTTCCACATCTTTTTAGTCCAGCATATATTTTATACTTACAGCATACTTCAATTTTGCCTAGCCACATTTCAAGGGCTCAATAGCTACCTGTTGCCAGGGACCACCATATTAGACAGCTTAGGTCTAGAACATTGACTGGCACATGGTAAGTCTCCAATAAGCACTATTGAGTGAATTCCTTCATCCTTCGCCTTCTGTATCCCAGACACTGTACCAAGAAGTTTACATACGTTAATCACTTAATTCACACAACTGCCCTTTTGTTAAGATGTTTGACGATGAGAGAAACCACATAGCTCTGGAAGCATTTCACGTTTGGCTACATATAGCGTGCATGTTTTACCTTTTTAAGGCCCAGGTAATGCTAATTAATACAGTTATTATAGGCCTAAGTGATTAAGCACACTGTCACCCCAGAGCCTGTCCATCAGCTGTCCTTATAACTTGCCAGAGAGTCCCTGGGAAGGCTGGAGGAACTGCCGATGGGGCTTTGGAGCATGAAGCGTCACTCATCTTGTTATTGTTACTGACAATCTGAAAGGTTTGGCACTATTGCTAGGAGCAGTGTCAAAAAAGGCATCATTATTCTTTGAAACCACATGGCTCCCCTCATTTTCCTATTGTGTGAAAGAAATGTTGCTATTTTTTCTCATCTGTGAGGCAAACATTACTGCACTTTTACACCAACTTATGCAGGAAAAAATACTGCATGACACCTATTGAAAAGCAATGTAATAATCAATTCATAATATTTACCTTCTTGTGATTCCAAAAAGGACCTAGGTGGCTTAATCAATTAGTAAGAACAGCTCATGACTGATTAGCACAATTTATTCTTTCCTGCCCAAATTCTGCACCTATAAAAATCTGCAAAGAGGTAATTTGCTAAAGAACAAAAAAATGGCGATGAGAGAAGGATAATCAGTCAAAGCAGTCGTAGAATAATAAAGCTTATTTTGATTCTGTAAAAACTGAAGAGCCCTTAGTATCAGAATACAAACTGCAAATCATGTTTTCAGTATTCTTGAAGCCAGACTGTGATAACAGCCAATGTTGCACGATTGTATCCCCTCAGCTTGCAGTGTTTTACCCACGCACTTATACAGAAGGTAATTTGGACATGCCAGCACATGAAGAGGGCATCAGAAGCCAGACTTCTGCAATGCAGGCCACTCTAGATCAGTAAGTGTGCTCCCTACATCATATATACCTACAGGAATAGAGCTTTTAAATAGAAAACAATCAGCACTTTTTTTTTTTCTAATCCACTTATTGTCTCTGGGCTTTTGTTGTTGTTGTTGTTGTTGTTCTTTAGTCTCTGAATGTGGAACTCACAAGAAATAAACCATCCATGCACATCTTATATCGTCCCAGAGTAATTAGAGCTGAACCACATACTTCCATTAAGGTTTAAAATACTCTAACATGATGAGAGAAAATGCCTCCATCTTCTCCAAGAGGGTTGTAATGTTTGAGGGAAATTCATAAGAAACAAATGTCTGGAGTGGCTTCTCTCTGAATGCAAACGTGAGGTATGCATTAGAAGCAGTAGCACTGAGAAAAAGAATTTATCCAGTATCAATTGCATGTTGATTCTCTTGATTCTGAAAAGTTTTCAGTAGCACACTAAAAATAAACCCCATGAAAGTTGTTTTAAAAACTTGAATTTTTATCAGGTAGAAAAATAGATGGTATAATGCGACCTGCAGTTCAATTGACAATTTTAGTCAGGAGACAGGCTGTAGAACAGGGTCCCAATAGGAGGAAGAAGATTGTTCTTTCAAAAGTCAGATAGTGAAGATGAAAGGGAAGGACAGGCTAGCATGGCCTCGGGCTATAGGGAAGCCAAAAAGGGAAGTGAAAAGAAATAGCCCTAGAGGATGCAGCTTTGGCTGCAGAGTGACCAGCTGTATTGGCTACTTGACAGAATGCCCAATCTGTATTCCCTAATATGAAATGATGTTGGTGATATTCCTCACTTGGTAATTTGTGTTCTTATATTTTTCACCTCAAAAGACCTTCTATAATATCTTTCCTCAGTTCTATCTGTCAAAGTTATTATGTTCACTGAATGGTTGATTATGTGTCAACCTGACTGGGCAAAGGCACGCACAGATAGCTGATAAAACATTATTTCTGCATGTGTCTGTGAGGGTGTCATCCATCAGAAGATATCAGCATTTGAATCCATAGACTGAGTAAAGATTGCCCTCACCAAAATGTGAGTGGGCATTATCTAACCCGCTGAGATCCTGAATAGAACAAAAACACAGGAAGGACAAATTTGCTCTCTCTGCATGATCCAAGGCATCTATCCACTTCTGCCCTTGGACCTCTGCACTCCTGGTACTTGACTTCCAGTATGAGACCAGGACTTACATCACCAGCACCCCCAAGTTCTCAGGCCTTCAGATTTGAGTTGAATCACACCACTGGCTTTCCTACAGGTCCAGCTTGCAGACAGCAGAATGTGGGACTTAACTTCCATAACCACGTGAGTCATTTCTTACAATATATCTCTTATACCTATGTGTCTATATATGTATATCCTATTGGTTCTGTTTCTCTGGAGAACTCTAATGAATACAGTCATCATGCACATAGTTAAGATTGAAGAAGCTATGGTGTGAATAAGAAATATAGATCCTTCACAGAAAGACTTCCATTCACTTAATCATCCATCATTTACTGAACACATATTTTTTTTAAATGCTTACTATGTGCTGGGCACCGTTCTAGGGTCAGGCATACAGTAATTTGTACACCTAACAAAGCTCTTGACATCCTGGAACTTTATATCTAACTGGGAAAGATAAATATTAAATAAGACAACATATAAATAACATAATTTCAGACAATGAAAAAGCAGAGTAAAGATTTGGAGTCAGATGGGGAAATCTTGGGTGCAGTGAGACTAGCTGACATTATCTTGAATTCCCTAGAACGCTTGAGGCCTCCCACTGCACTGTAGCATGTGCCAGGTCTCGTCTGATCTAACTAGTATGTGAATATCTTGAATGTCTGTGCCAAGCCTAAGAAAATGGTGACACAAAGTAGCAGTAAGATGTACAGCAAAACAGATTTATGGTACATCATCTGGGAGTGGGACAAGACATGGTAAGGGACCAGAGATCAACTGTGGTGGGTTATTCTAATCAGGGCAATCAAGGGAGGTTTCTGAAATATCAGTACTTAAGCAGAAGCCTTATGGGGCAAAGCTCTGGAGGAAAAGTGTTATAAGCAGAGGGAAGAATCTGAGCCCAGGTAGAGTTTTGGATATTCAAGAGACTATAAGAAAGTCAGTGTGCTTAGAATATGGTAAGCAAGAACAATTAGTCAAGGAGATGAGGTCAGAAGGTTGGCAGCAGCATATCACACAGGATCTTGTAGATCATGGTAAGAAGTTAATGGTTTATTTTTAATGCAGTGGAATGTCATTGGAAGGCATTAAACTGGGAGTAAGCTGAGGTGATTCAAAATTGTTAAACTTCTCAGAGGAAGACAACACAAAAGGAAGACAACCAACAATCAGGTCTCTGTTTCAGGTTGACACAGGCCTGGAAGGAGAGGAAATTAAAACAGGAGCAGGCAGGCTATATAAAAACAAAAGTAGAGAGGATTCAAAGGTTATCTGAAACAGGTAACCCAGGTCAAGCAAAAGGACAGTACTATGGAACAGACATGCTTATGCAAGAATGTGTCGTGCTCAGGTAAAATGATGGATTATCAACATGATAGAGCCTGCTGAGCCCTATCAAATCTACAGATCATTACTCTTGCTGCTTTTTCTGGGAAAAAAATGACACCTCCAGAGGAGACTTAGAAAAATATCTTTAGTAACTATGATTGATAGCTCGGGTTCAGAAACTGGAATGTCTAAGTGAAAAGTATTGATTTTCTTACTGCCCCTCTGCAGTAGCTACGGTGATATTTCCTTGGATCTTCCATCAAGAGAGCCTGCTGCAAGTTTCTCTCTGGCACCCATGCCTTTAGGGTCCACTGCAGTGTCCACTCTCTCCTCAGATCACTGCCAGCCAGTGGCATGCATATTGGGGGCACCTAGGCTTGGCAGTTTCTACCCAATGAGGAAGTCCTCTAACAGCAACCTCCACTGGGCTGGCCAATTCACGCTTGGACCAGCACCTCCATCAGTACCTCTTTCTACCCAATCCTCTCCTTTCACAGCATTCAGACCCGGCTTGCCTTCTGAAGCAATCACTTCTGGCCCCTCTCCTCTTAACCATGCACAGGCATTATATCCAATAAATCTTTGTATTCCTACCTCCATCTTGACATCTGCTTCCCAAAGGACCTGAACTGACACAGAGACTGACAAGGTTCTACTAAACACTAGAAATGGAAGAGTGGAAAAGAAAGAAAAACATGTTTCCCATGGGCAGAAATGTGGCCTCATGGTGAAAAACCCACATGCCCTGTCTTCAACACCAGTATTTTGTTCTCCTTGACACATTTATACACAATTACACACACCAACAGGACAGAAGGTACAATGAGCTACAACGACTTTCAGATAATATATGTTTGATGCATTCAGTGCCATATGAGAAGGCAGGACCTCTTATGGAAGGAAGAAGTAATCCATAGTGAGAAAAAGACTTAAAACAAAGACAATGGAGAAAAGAAACAAAATTAAAATGAGAAAATAACTTTTTTAAATCCCCAAATACAATGGGAAATTTTAAATCTGTTCTGGTGGCAATCAAGAAACAATGTTAAATGTTGGGGCACCTATATGGCTCAGTTGGCTAAGCATTTTACTCTTGATTTTGGCTCAGGTCATGATCTCACAGTTCGTGAGTTCGAGCCCTAAGTCAGGCTCTGTGCTGAGAGCGAGAAGCCTGCTAGGGACTCTCTCTCTCCCTCCTTCTCTGCCCCTCTCCCGCTTGTGCATACACGTGCTCTCTCTCTCTCTCTCTCTCTCTCTCTCTCAAAATAAATAAATAAACTTTAAAAAAGTAAAACAAAAAAAGGAAAAAAAAATTAAATGTGGTAATTGAATAAACAACACTAAGAACCAACTTAACAGGAAAAGTAAGATGATTAGAGGGAAAAGTAGAGATAGAGAGCCAACCTACAAATTTTGGCTGTTACTGAAGAATAAATATGAACAAATGGAAATGTAACAATAACAAATAGAGAAAAACTTTGCTAAATCAAACAGAAGTGTGAGAAGGTACAAGGAAAGGTTTCATTGTGTCTCATGAAAAAGCAATTTTAAAGTAGATATATTATGGCAATAATAATTGCAAAGTCAACAACCACCAAAGGAGAAAAAACATCTACCTACAAAGGCACAAAAACCAATCTGGCCTCAGCCTACTTATTTGCAACATTGAACATAATGAAGAAATTCCACATTGTCTCTCTCAGTTGCTTTCCTCAGTCCCTAGCTTGCTGGTCATATTCAAATGTGTGTAATGCTCTAATTACCACGCTCAGACCAAAAGTAACCAAAGCCACTTGGATCCCTCTAATCCACGGTGTTCCTTGGGGTTCTTACTATAATTGCCACACTAGGAAACCACTCAGCTTCCCTAGAGTGTCACTCCCCAGGGCTGCCCCTGAGTAGCTCTGTTTTCACCAAAGCCATCAGGCCACTAACTACTTCTGTCACCCAAACCTACCAGAAATAAAACATAAACAGAAAAATACTCCACTCCTATATAAGAAAAGTAAGATTAATATATTTAGTAGACCCTCAAATTTGGAAGAATGACCAAAGAAGGAAATGAGATAACTAAAAATAATAATAATAATAATAATAATAATAACAACAATAATAAATACATGTAGTAGCTAGCCAACTGTTTCATAAAATATAATTACTCTTACTAGTAATTAAATAAACTGGGGCACCTGTGTAGCTCATTTGGTTGAGCATCTGACTTTGGTTCAGGTCATGATCTCGTGGTTCGTGAGTTCAAGCTCTGCGTTGGGCTCTGTGCTGTCAGAGCAGAGCCTACTTCGGATCTTCTGTCCCCCTCTCTCTCTCTGCCCCTCCCAAGCTCTCTTTCTCTCAAAAATAAATACACATTAAAAAAATAAAATAAACTTACATCAGGTATAAATTGTGTTTCTTTCTGTAGTTTTTAATGATGGAAAGGAATATGCTATGCATTCTCAAGACTGTTCTTGGAAATGGATTTTGTGCCAAATTTTTGAAATAATTTGGTTTCATTCATCATCATTTCACTTAATAATTCTACTTCTAGCAATCACATCCAATGAAATAATGTGAAATACAAGCCAATATTTACCATAAAGATGCTCACTGCTAAGTTATTTATCATAAAAAAAATGGAAGCAACGTCAACATCCAAAATAAAGAAAACTTTAAGTAAATAATCGTTTATAGTTACAAGGGAGTAGTGCACAGCCTTTAAGATAATATTCATAAGAAGTTTAAATAACAAGGAGATCCTTTAATATTATAATCTGACGTAGAGAGACAGCAGGATGTAAAGCTACTTAGATGCCTATCTATATGTAGGTATGTGTGTTTGTATATGAATACCTGCGTGTATTTTATCAATGATCATTCATCTTAACTATAGAAAAAATCTACAGAATGTTATCTAATATAGGAATATAGCAGACTTTCTTGTTTCCAAATTTTTATGCTTTTCTGTACTTTCAAACTATTTGAAAAAAAATGTTAATGTTTATTTATTTTTGATGGAGAGAGAGAGACAGAGCGTGAGCAGGGAAGGGGCAAAGACAGATGGAGACACAGAATCCATAGCAGGCTCCAGGATCTGAGCTGTCAGCACAGAGCCCAACACACGGTTCAAACCCATAAGCTGCAAGATCATGACCTGAGCTGAAGTCGGGTGCTTACCCAACTGAGCCACCCAGGTGCCCCTACTTTCAAGCTATTTTAAAAGAAGAATATGCTCATTCTATAATCAAAAATTTTAAATTGCCACTTATTTATTGTATAAGGTTCTTGGATATTTTGAAAATGGTAGTATTGAGAAAATACTTATCAACTAAAGGATGCAACTGGTTACCTGTGAGTCAAATTTGGACTACATATCTGATTTCGTTTGGTCCATTATGTGTTTTTGTACATTATTTTGTCACCAACATTGAAACGTAAGGAAACTTCATGTAAAAAATCCAGACATCTGGACTACTAGGAAAGTCAGAAGATCTCATAATTCTGGACCCACATTCCCTTGGAGCAGCAACGGCTGGAGGTGAGCAGCAGCTGGGTTTTTTAGGTGAGGCATGAGCTTTCCTCACCCAGCCTGCTTCTCCCATTCACATCATCTGCCCTGATCCTCATAAGCCTTTGCCTTTGCTAGGAGTACTTTAGAAATATAAAACTCTATTAATACCACATTACTTTCCATAGTGAATGCCACCTCCCCGCCAGAGACCACTGAGCTCAGCTGTTTGGCAGTCTGGAGTGGAACACATTAACGCCCACAAGGACTTTGCCATAGAACAGGTGCGCTCTCCCCATCTCAACACTTCAAACTGCTCTGCCGTCTGTCTTTCCTCTCCACTGTCTGCACTGGTTACACATCATCAACAGCCAGTTCTAACATGTGCCTACGTCGCTACCATCACGGCTGGCTTCTGTCACTCTGCTTCTTCTGCCACTTTATGTTCTTCGTTTTCTATTTCTTAAATTTCAATTTCTCCTGAAATGGTTTTCAATTATTACATCATCAGACTTTTATATATTTATATTTATATACAGTTATATTTTTATGTAACTAGGCTTTGATAGATGTCCCCAGCCCATTGAAACACTTTTTCCTTCATACAAGTCTGTCCAATTACAGTTTATTCATTCATTCATTCAACAAATAGCAAAGTGATAGTGTTTAGAGATAGCAGGGATCAAACAGACATGCCCCTACTGTCCCCATGTCTGGTGCAGTCATATGTTACAGAGAGAGACAGACGACTAAGAAGTGACCAAGTAAGATCACTTCAGAGAGTGTTACATGCTATTAAAACAAAATAAATTGTGATACATTAACAACTAAAGGGCTATTTTATATTGACTGGATAAGGAGGGTCTCTCAGAGGTAGTGACTTTTGGGCTGAATGACAAGAAGCAGTAAGTCAGAAGAACTGGAAGAAGGGTTTTGCAGGATGTGAGAAGAGCCATTCCGCAGGCACCAAAATGGGAAGATGCCTGGCAAGTCAGAGTAGCAGGAAGGCAAAGTGGCAAGCCTGGTATAGTTCGAGAAGGTGGAGATTTGCAGGCTCTGCTCAAGAATTTAGCTTTTCTTCTAAATGCAACGGGAAGCTGCTGGAGGGTTTGCAGGGAGGCCACTGAGGAAGCAGGCTGTTGCAATAGTTCCAGTGGGAGATTATGGTGGTTTGGGCCAGGGTACTTGTAATAGGATTCATAAAGTTATCTTTAGATTTTTTCTCGAATACAGTCATTTTTCTCTGGGTCCTCTGTTGCTGTTGAGTTGCTTCAGAAGATATTTTTTTCCCTAGTTATATAGACATAAGTGTATAATTAGTCTGGAAGTCAGTTATGGAAGAGTGGGTTTTGAAGAGCTCATGTTTCACTGTACTTGAGGGAATAAATTACTGCATTTTCTTGACTCTAACATGTCATTTATTGAAGATGAGCCATTATGTTAGGTACCACTAACAAAAAAAAAAATGTTCCAAGTAAACTGTGACACATAGGTTTTTACCATATAAAATTTTTGTTTCACACATATCGAAAGGATTCTTTCAGCAGTATTTAGACATAATGTTTTAGTTGTCTTTTCTGCACATGCAATAAATTTTCATTGTAAAGCTAAAGCATATTGTGCTATTTTTGAAAAGATGTTAAACAACAATTGAAAGCAATATTTGTGATGCCAATAATACACATAATTCAAATAAAGTGGCCATGACAATACGTGAAGCTATTTCCTTATTCTTGTATTTAAAGGCAATGACAACCTTGTCCTAACTGCTCCCTGACCAACAATCACAGTTGGAAGACATTATCATTTGTAACACACCCTGGTTTTAGAGATGCTAAAATATATCTAAAATGTGCATTTTATAGCTGATGATGTAAAGTAGTAATAGGAATTTTTTTTAGTAAGCAAAAATATAAATAGGGCTAGAGTTGAACTTCTTGATTTATTGCTGTCCTACTCTGCAATTTGTCTTTCCATTAATCAGAAAACTTGCCCACACCACAAATTCCACACACACACACACACACACACACACACAGAGGCTTATATGCATACCCATAAACACATACATTAGTATCATAAAGGGTTCTAAAAATGTGATTTTAATTAAAAACCCCAGTTTTTCTTCTTCCTCACTTAGTTCAATATCTAGTTGGGCCCCTAACTCAATGTTTCACCCTGCCATTTCTCTTTGCATATGTTCTTTTGAAAGTTGTTCAGGCTTATCAGCTAAGTTCTCCACCTTGTTACCACATTCAGCAGGGAGGACAGATGGCCCGTGCAGTCTTGATGTGTCCCATCTTTTGGGTCACTCTCACGTCTTTGTCCTTGTAGAGAGAGGAGAGATTCTTGGTGGTGTCAGTACAACAGAGTATCTTTACTGGGCCAAAACTGACACTACTTTCCTCATTTCTCCACTGACTTCTCTTGAAAAACAAACCTCCTTAATTTCTAAAGAATTCAAAATTTCCATGGGATTCAGGATATCTATGCAATAAATATTCAACCCCTTCCACTACTAAAGAATGGACACAGAACAGTGTACCTGGTCTATGAATTCAGGGTGAAAGAGATCAGTGCAAGAGAAATTCAAGGTTACTGAAAGAGAAATCACTAAAAGTACAATGAAAATTTAACATTGTAGGATGAAAATCAGGAGGAAAAGATGATTTGTTGTGCTTAGGAGGCTTACCTTCATCACTCCCTGCCTCTGGTTGCTGGGGCAGTTAGTTTACTTGATGGCAAGAAAATAATTATTGTTTAAAAGAAATTAAAGAGGGGTGCCTGGGTGACTCAGTTGGTTAAGTGTTCAACTCTCAATTTTGGCTCAGGTCATGATCCCAGTGTCATGGGATCAAGCCCCATATCAGGCTTCACATTGGGTGTGGAGCCTGCTTGAGATTATATCCCTCTCTCCTCCTGCCCCTCTCCCCTCCTTGTGTTATCTCTCTCTCTGTGTCTTTAAAAAAGATTAAACTAAATTAACTTAACTTAACTTAAATTAAATTAAATTAAATTAAAGAAATAATTATATCACTGGTAGCCCAAGCAAGGATTCTGTTTGCTTGTTTGTTTGTCTATTGTGGTAAGGGGTTCTTCTAAAAGACCTAGACATAATGAGGGGAAAGTTTTCTCTATTTGTGAAAGAGAAGTTAGCTGAACAAAGGAGACCCATAAGTGGTCAGCAAGAAACTCTACAAAGCAGACTCAGTGCATCTGAGAACACAGGTGTGTACTTCAGGTTGAACTGTGTCCCCTTCAAAGACATGTTTGAGTCCTAACCCTCCATACCTATGATCGTGACCTTATTTGGAAATTGAGTCTTTGAAAATGTAATCAAGTTGAGATCATATTGGATTAGGTGTCTTTTTAAGACTGGTGTCTTTTTAAGAAGAGGGCGATTTGGACACAGGCTCAGGGAGAACACCATGTGACTCAAGAGGTAGAGATAGGATGAATGCATCTATAAATTAAGGCCAAAGATTCCTAGCAACCACCAGAGCTTTCAGAAAGAGCATAGCCCAACTGACACTTTGATTTTGAACTTCTAGCCTCCAGAATTGTTAGACAATTTCTGTTGTTTTAAACCATCTGTGTGGAAATTTGTTATGGCAACTCTAGGCAACTAATATAGAATATAAAGAAAGTTCTTTGCTCCAGGGTAGGAACCCCCAATGAGCATGGGTTGCACAGGCAAATCACCTGAGCAGATCACCTAAGCAAGGCAGCAGCAGCTCTTCCCGTGTGGTCCAGAGGAGGTGGGCAGCTATTGTGAACAGTCACCCTAGCAGGGGCAAAACTACAACAAACATGGAGCAGTGGAGTTGAAAAGCAACAGGGGACACCTTTAAATCCTTGGTTAATGACTTCTTACTTCTTATTTCCAGAGAGTGAACCTTGTGGACCACCTAATTTACTTTATATTCCTTCCTTTACACATTGCTATCTATTGTAGCCCAAACTTTTTACTTAGCAAGCCCCAAATTGTAACATTATTTTTCTCTCTCTTCTTCTAAACTATAAATTCCATAAAGCAAATGTCACCTCCGTCTTGTCCATTATTGATCTCCAACACACAGGAAAAGTTTTGAAAATTAGTATGTGCTCAGAAGGTATTTCTTGAATAAATGAATAAGTGAATGAAGACATCTATCACTTTGGGGGGATTTGAGAGCGACAAAATAAAAAAAAAAAATAGCACTTTTGTCCTATGTCTTGGCAGGTAGAGTCCTATTAGTTCACAATATAATGGAAACTGGAAGATATTGGCTAATTCTGACCAATCTAGACTGCTCCAACCATTCCTGGAATATGAGTTAATCTGACACCAGACTTTCAGAAGGACATGTACAAATGGATAATAATTAGCAGTTAGTGCTAACACAGAATGATGCCATGAGATGTCACAAAGAAAAGAAAAATCTTTTGAAGAATAAGACATTTGGGACCATGATAATTAACTCCAAATATTCAAAGGCTGTTCACATAGAAGATGCAATTGCTTTGTTTTGTTTTGATTGGCTTGGGTTGGGTTTAGTTTAGATTTGGTTTGTGTTGGGGAAGACGTGACCACCAGTTCACCTGTGAGCTGGAGCTGGGCACTCAGAAGCTCCTTACCCCCTCTCCTGTCCTTAGATTGTGGGTTCTCTTACCTTTCCCGCTCCCAGAGTCTGCTCCAAAAACAGAGCCTTGAGGCAGTGATGTAGTGTTGAGAACACCTGCAAGGTATACATGAGTGAATCCAATTAAGGTCTCTTTAAAAACTTTTAAGATTTGGTAGACAGGCATGGGGATCCATCCAACTTGTTGCTGCCCAAGACAAGTCTGGTAGTAAGTTCTTTTGCTTATTAAACCAGCAGTCTACCAACCTAGAGTAGCTTGCCTCTTTCTTTGGTTTCTCTCTGCCCTCTGCATGCTGGTTTCAGATTACACCTGGGAAGCTCCTGAGAGGGTGGTGAACCAACATTTTTTTGTTTTGTTTTGTTTTGTTTTCCAGTTTTCTCAGTGTGCAAAACAGGTATCACTGAGTAGAACTTATAAGGAAGCAGACTTTGGAAGAATTTTCAAGCAGCTAAATGTAATTACTGAAGTGTGTGTATATCACTTGAAGCTAAATAATCTCTTGTTAAGGGTAATGCAGAAAGGATTTAAGTATCCCATGAGAGTGAGATGGAGATTGGACTCAATAGTTTCAGAAGCCCTTTCCAATCTTATGAATTTATACTTCTGTAAAGCTAGATCTATAAATAAGTTCTCTGACTACACCTGGGTTATTTTATTAGAAAGTACAAATGGAATCCTGGTGGGGTTTTTTGTTTTTGCTTGTTTGTTTGTTTGTTTTATATCATATCTGCTTTTAAACCATTAGAATTTAGTATAAGTCAATACCATTTTTTTAGTACTACTCTACTCCTGCACTTGTAAAAATTTGATTATTTGCCTCTAGTGATATAATTTTAATGGAGTTCTTTTGCACTATGCTGTTTTATTGATAAACATGAGGTACTTACAAAGCACAAAGTACTTCAGGTTTATTTTAGAGAGGACACATTGAGGTCATGAAGTAATCCATTTAATAAATGAAGCTACACTGTAGTTTAATGACTTACGAACATGGCTTAGCAAGTATTAAGTGGGGTTAGAATTAGAATCTGTGTCTGCAGATCTACTATACCTTGCAAGGATTCTTTGCTTGGAAAGAAGAGAGCTTGGTTTACTGACTTGCCAATTTCAAGGGTGCACCAAAATGAGCCCTTCAAGACTCAAGACTTTCTTGAGACTTCAAGAAGGGTAAAACATTTTAATTTACCAATTTTAAGAGAGCATATCTGGATGATCTTGAAAGTAAACCTGTCACTTGGCAAAAAAATAAAATCAAGATGTTCTGAGAAATGATGAAATTCCCTCTACTGCAAACCAGAATAACAGAATAAAAGTGATGAATGTCCTAATTATCTTGAAATTGAGTAAATAAGACTTTAAATAAATATAATGATTTAGGTTATGTTTTTAGTCTGCATCCACATTTTAATTCTTGGATGGAGTACAGCTTATATAACCATGCAGCACTTGCTGGAGAGTAGACTATAGAAATAGGTATAATGTCACTTGGAAGTTTTGACATTTAAGACTAGCTATTGTTTAGAAGAAAATTTTTTCCTCTATCCTTCATGATTCTTCTGGCTGATCTAAGAATTAAATTGGCATGAGACAGATTAGCAGGAGAAAATCAAATTTATTTACATATGAAAAATCCACATACACAGGACAGATTCCAAAGACAGGTGTATATGTCATCCTAAACTAAGAGGACAAGGGTTGGGGTCTAGGATTTCAAAGGCAAAGAAAGCAATTCACAGGAAGATGAAAAAAGGAATTCACTAGTAAATGTTAAATAAATGTTTGCTAGGCCAATCAGAAACAAGAGGACCTAGGGCACTTCGATCAAACAGGCCTTGCTAGGTTCCTCCACGTCTACCATACCCAGTTCATATTATACAATAGTTATCTATGGTGATAGCTCCCTTCCTGGAGCAAGTCTTCTACCTAAATTCTTTTAGGCAGTCAGCAGGGAGGCAAAAAGAAAATCTTCCTGAGCCTTCCGTTTTTTAAAAATAATCAGCCTGAAATAATTCACGTGCCAAAGAGACGCATTTTGGGGTAGCACGTTTTGCTCCATTACATTATAAACACAAATCATTGCTGAGTTTTCTCTACATGTTTCAGCTCCCATTTAGTTGAGAAGGGACTCAAATCCTCTTCACGGAAATGTGCTTGCAAGTGAGCATATAAACAATTGTATGGTGCACAAAAGTTCACAGTGCCATACTGATGGGTGACAGAAAGAAAATATGTGAAAAGCCATCCACAAAATCTACACTTACAACAGTGTTAATTCTTGAATCATATCCTGGAGATCTTTTCACCTCAAACAAAAGTCCCCCTGGTTATTTACAGATTCTGATATTTGAAGCGCTATCAGTAGAGAATCCTTTCCCTAACAGAGACACCCCCCTCAATGCTTGTTTTTAATAACCACCATGAAATAATTGTGATGTCGCTCCTACCCCAGTCAGCAAAGCCGCCAAATCCATTATTTGAGTAGTGCGTTTCAAACAAAATTAAACCTTAGCAATTCAAAGTGATTTATCACTTAGAAACAATGCTGAACATAAGTGAAATACTCTCATATCCAACAGCAGTGTGGGCTATCGCAGTCACATGAGCTTTCTAGTAAGAACCGTAGCAAGACCCAGGTGACTGGGACACAAAAGGTTATTTTGTTGTCGTCATTTCCTAAATGAGTTCCTTAGCTACATGTGATTCTCATAGAGCCACACAGTAAATCTTTGGGGTTGGAACGATGACTGATAAGCCTGCTGAGTCATATTTGTGTTTATTTCAAAAGCAATTATAATGATTTATACTTAGAAAGAGAATATAATAAAGAGAGACTCTCTCAGTTTGCCATCCCCCACAACCATAAATTTTAATTGCTTGTTATTATTTTGATTCAAAGGGCAATAAAGAACCTACGTATTTTCTCAAAGCTCAGCATACACATCAAAATCTAAAGTAACATGTTAAAATATTTTCAGAGGCAAATCTTTGTTCTGAATACACAATTCAATAATGCGATTAGGTCAAGTTAATTTGCTAGCCACAAGCTCAGAAGCAAGACCTTTAGTTTTAAATAGTAGAGATGCTTTTTATGTGAATACTAACCTATTAGATCTGTTTAAATTTTTGTTTGGATTAAAAGTGATTTAAAAAAAAAAAACCTTCCCTTTTGCCTGAGCCATTTATACTTGATGTAGCAGATAAATATATTTCATTCATTTACAGAACATTATTGAACAACTGTTATTTCTACAAAATTATTCTACTTACAGTTTTAAGGATGAAATTATAAGCACCGTTGAGGTATTCACAAGTCTAAATACAAGAGAAATAAGAAATTCTAGAATCAAGACATTTGTATTGTCCTATAGGAGCACAAAACAGAAGAGATGTGCCAAAGACAAGCTGAAAATGGAATTAATCATGCCCAAGTCTCCATTCAAAGCCTTTTACTTGAGGTGCTACTCTGGGTATCCTATTCCAGAAACTCTTGGTGTTATTGGGGTCTTAGTCAGCTCAGGCTGCCATAACAAAATACCATAAACTGTGTGGCTTAAACAATAGAAATGTATTTCTCACAGTTCCAAAAGCTGGGAAGTCCAAGGTCAAGGTGCTAGAAAGGTTGGTTTCATTCCAAGACTTCTTCTCTTGGCTTATAGTCAGCTGCCTTCTTGCTGTGTGCTCATAATGGAGAGAGGAAGTTCTGCTATCTTTTCTTCCTATTATAAAGACATTACTCCCATTATGGGGCCTCCACACTCATGAATTTATCTAAACTAATTACCTTCCAAAGACTCTAACTCTTAATACCATCACGTTAGGGATTAGGGCTTCATCATATGAATTTGGATGGTACATATTCAGTCCATAACAATTGGTCTATCACATGGGCATTAGAAGTTGGAAAGAAGCTAGCAAAAATACTGCGTTAAAATTAAAAAAACTGAAAATAATGTCTCAGTTTAGTCTGGGGAATAAAGAGATGATATCTGGAATGTGGTGCAAAAAAAATAGCATATTAGTAAATTGAAAATAAAAAGTGAAAATTTTTGGAACATTTACCTAAATACTTTAGAAGAATAAATCTTATTTTGAGAAAAAGTGATTTTAATCATTCAACCATAAAAAATACTTATTGTTCTGAGTTCTATGGAAAATATAGTCAAGTATATGACATGGTTTTTCAGTGCAAGAACTTATCTCATTTGCTTCTAATCATAGCACACAACACAATATAAGAGATGTATTGCTCTATTCTAAATTCTCGACTCAACACTTCTGGTTCAAGATGCCTGGCTTTATCTTTCTTACTTCAAAAAATCCCATTGAAATAACATAAAAACAAATCCTCAGCAATCCTGTCAAGCCAGGAAATGTGTCATCAGCACACCAGAACAGAAAAGCATTTCTGATGAGAATAAACTGATGAAAAAATGCAACAGAGCTGAATCATGAAGTAATACTAAGTTCAGAGGGAATAGGGCTAGAAAATGTTATGCCTTGTTGGCTATTCCAGTCTCCTGTTTCCAGAAGCAAACTTCGAGCAACTGCCTTTCACAAATGGAACCCTTCAAAAATGGGAGCCCAGGGATGGAGAAGGACAGAGCTCTAGGTGACCTATTGCATCCAGAAAGGACACAAAACCTCTGCACATCGAAGATAACCCAGCAAACATTCCCTAAAAGAAAGCCAACCGGGCCATATTTTTGCTACTTGCACACACACTCACACACATACATGCATACACACAGGAGTGAGCTCACATTGTCTTGAGTCTCTATTCGCTGCCAAGACAACAGAAACTTTCATTTGCACACTGAAATATTCTCCTGCTGCCAACAGCAATCTAAAATATCAACTATAGATATAACAGACAATGAATTTTAAGCAACCATTTGAAGAAAATCAACAACATAAAAGCTAATAAAATCGATAAACAAAAGAAACAAATGTCCCAAGCAACCAAGGAGCATTTGAAAATAAGCACAACTAGTAACTTCTAAAAGATTCAAAAGGATAACTCATCCATTAAGAATGAGGCTGCTAAGAAAAAGAAATTACTAAAACAATCAATAGGCGAGATGAATAGAAAATGAAACGCAGCTGAAAAATCAATCCTAGATATTGCTTTCGAATGCCATGCAAATAGGTAAAGAAATAAAAGCTAAATGATCAAAAGTATGAGAGAAGAGGAGGGGATAAGGCACAGAGTATAGATCTATGAACTCCAACATCCATCGACAAAGTGCTTCAGTGCAGAAGCACAGAAGGCATAGAGAGGCGGAGGAGAGGAGAATAGGGAGAAATTAAAAAAAAAATGCTAAAATACCCTATTCTTCAAAAAATGCTCTAGTTTATAGTTTGAATGGCCCCAACAACTCCAGTCAAAAAGTAAATCAGGCTGATCCCCGAATTTGTATAAACAGGTAAAGGGCTAAAAAGTAGGTAGGGAAACAAAATAGGAGGGTTTGCCTTCTCAGATAGCAAGATATAATACACCTGAGTGGTTCCATGAAGGAAAGACAGACAAGGCTATGGGACCTAGTATAGAGCACAGAAACAGGGAGATAGTTGCCTTTAGGAAAACTTGGTACACAACTACCGCATTAACAATCAGTGAAGCAGGAATGGACTAGGTAATAAATGGTGCTGGGACTACTGACTAGCAATATGAGAATAGGATCCCTGTCTCGCTTCTTGCAAAGATAAAATCATTCCCATGAAAATTAAAGATTTAAATGTGAAAATCAAAACTTAGAACTTATAAAAGTACATTGGGATTAATATATGTTAATGAGGATATAAAAACAGAATTTTTAAGGAAAAATTTATTTAGGTTAATTCTATTAACTTAACAAAAGAGGACCAAAATTCAGTTATAAAAGTAATATAGGGGTGCCTGGTGGCTGAGTTAGTTACGCATCTGACTTCAGTTCAGATCATGATCTCCTAGTTTCTAGCCTTGCATCAGGCTCTGTGCTGACAGCTCAGAGCCTGGAGCCTGCTTCAGATTCTGTGTCTCCCTCTCTCACTGCCCTCCCCTTCTCACACTCTGTCTCTGTCTCTGTCTCTCAAAAATAAACATTAAAAAAAATTTTAAGTAATATTGTATAGTATAGTCATGACATAATGACACACACACACACACACATATATATATCATAATATTTCACACACACATGTAAATCTATAAAAGTTCTCTAGAGAAACATATGAAACTATTGCCACCAGACATGTCCTGATTGAGAGGGGTAAAACGGCAAATAGCAAAAGCAACTTTAACATTTGTCTCCATGTGTTTCTATTTTTTTTAATATAAATGTATGACTTTGAAGGTTTTTTTTTAACATTTATTTATTTTAGAGAGACAGAGAGAGGCAGAGCATGAGCAGAGGAGAGGGAGAGAGAGAGGGAGACACAGAATTCTAAGCAAGCTCCAGGCTCTGAGCTGTTTGTTAGCACAGAGCCCGACACGGGGCTTGAACCCGCGAACTGCAAGACCATGACCTGAGCTGAAGTCGGACGCTCAACCGACTGAGCCACCCAGGCGCCCCTGAAGTATTTTCTAATTAAAGATTATGAAACTTTCAAAATACAAATTTCATGCATTGATTATTTGTAATAAACAAACGCATGTGTCATGAGCTTCAAATTTTGAAGTCCCAAACCTCAGTCCCCCAGAATGTAACCTTAATTGGAGATAAGTTCTTTAAAGAGGTGATCAAATTAAAATGAGTTCATTAGGATGGGCTCCTAATCCAATATGACTGGTGTTTTTATAAGGATTCAAAGAGACAGCAGGGATGGGCATGCACACAAGAAAGACCATATGGGGTCACAGTGACAAGAAAGCTACCAACAAACCAAGGAGAGGGGCCTTAGAAGAAATCACCTCTGCTGGCTCCTTGATCTTGGACTTCTAGCGTCCAGAACTGTGAGAAAATTAAGTTCTGTTTAAATCATCCAGTCTGTGGTATTTTATTATGGCAGACAGAGCAAACTAATACACACTCTTACGATTTCATTTGTCTTTTCCCATGCAGACATAATCTTAACAGATTAGTGGGAGAACAGTATGTGGGAGAATTTTAATGAAGCACTGAGGCTCAGTCTGGTTTGACCCTGTGACCTATTATTTACATTTCTTTCCTTGGATATAGTTAACTGGGCAAAGAAATGTCTTCCACGGCAATACCAATAAGCGCTAAACTTTACTTGCAATATACTAACTGCAGTACATAAATTATCTCATTTATTCCTCACAATAACCTCTTGTACTTGGTACAAATTTTTTGTAAGTTTGTTTATTTTGAAAGAGAGACAGAGAAAGTGTCCACGTGCGTGAGTGGAGGAGGGGCAGAGAAAGAGGGAGGGAGAGAGAATCCAAAGCAGGTTCCACTTGGGAGGCTCTCTGCTCTGTCAGCACAGAGCCCAACAGGTGAGAGGCTGCATCTCATGAGCCATGAGATTATGACCTGAGCCAAAATCAAGAGTCGGGCGCTTAACCGACTGAGCCACCCAGGCATCCTTGTAATAGGTACAAATTTTATTCCTATTTTATGGACATAAACAAGAACACTAAGCTTAGAGAGATTAGGTGGGGTTGGAATCCAACCCAGCAGCCTGGCTCTAGGACTTGCTTTTTTGAACTACTGCCCTCTGTAGCCTCCAGATTCCAAATCACATCTCTGCACCTACCCCCAACCCGGACATACCTCTTCTATATTGTGTCTGCTGCCTTGGGAGCAGTGAGATATATTCAAGATTATATCAGTGTGTTATTAAATCACTTAAACCCTCAAATTTAATAGACTCTAGCAAAATTCAGAGTGAACTGGCCACTCATGATATCACTAATTTGCTCACTGTACCAGTAATAAATATTCCTTTGAATAGACTACATGTTATTGAGTTAAGACACTCTGTCAATTGTTATTTTGGTATTCTTTTCTTTTATTGACTACTCCACAGCCATACTTCATTCAGAGTGACAGTAAGTACTACCTTACTTGTCTCTTTTGTTACAGAGCATCAATATTGATCTTTTTCCTAGCTCAACACTCTTAATGTGATTGAATACTTGCTGCTAGTCTTGACTAAAAGTATAAATGATGATAAGATATTAAATTCTAGAAAGTCACGAATTTTGGAATAGATAAAAATTTATTAGATTTAAAAGATATTAGTTTGAGGCGTTTTTCTTTCTCTCCATTGAACTATCATCAGTCTCTTTCTTCCATTTTTATATTCTTCTATGTTAAGTGAAGAAAGAAGAGGTCTGTCTAGCATTTGTTCCTGTACCATCTTTCTGCCAACTAGCTTCTCATCCATATCATATGCTCTGGCTACCTGTTTTGTTCTTCGGGGCCACAGATCATTCACTGATGGACCTGCTTTGAATTCTGAGCTACCATATGGATTTTCTGGCTGGACATCAGTAAAGAGGTAAATATGAGAGGTAAATATGAGCCTCATTTTTCTAACTGACATACCTCTTAGTTGTCCACATCACCATCAGAATTTTATGGTGTACTGGAATGTATTAATTTGAATATAGAAAAGGAAAAAGGGAAACATTTTAAACTATATTCACAAACATGTGAATTTACTTTCTCCTTAGTAAATGGATGCCCAAGAGACAGGCATCAAAAAAAAGTTGGCCTTTTACATTTGGTGTTTAGAATACCCAGTTATTCTCCACTGTCCTCAAGTTTTCACAGCATTAGAAAGAATGTCAGATAACGTGCAAGTCTCCTGTCCATGATGATGAAACTCAGTCCCTGCCTCAAGGTTAGTTTTGCTTATAATATGCTCCTATCATCAGACAGTTCATGGAAATAGATTTCCGCAACAACACATTTCCCAGCACTGTGATTATTTAGTCCAGACTAACTCTGGGCTGAGAAGAGGAAGTTCTTTCTAGACAGGCCAGAGGGCTTTGGCACACTTGAGTGTAAAGTGAGGAATCAAGGTTTTCCCTGGACTTCTAGGAGCATCAGTTTAATCAGACACAACTCTTCCAAAGACAAACATTCATTCCTCTGGAGAGTCCAGTCTAGGACTGGGATATGGGACTGGACTTCCCATATCTAGGAAGAACAGCACTTTTCTAAATGCAACATGATCTGCACAGGCCTCCCACACAATAAAGATCAGGCTGCATATAGTTAAAAGAAGATGCCAGTCCTGTCCATCCTTCTCAGCTTTTGGGTGGTTTAGAAAATAGCACAACTACAAAACCATCCAGCCACTGGTGCCTGGAAAAAGCAGTGCTGGTATTTCCCACTGCTCTGTGCCTTAGGACTATTCACATTTTCCTGCTATTTTCTGTAATGGAATGAAGACTTAATAGTTATGAGTCTCCCAAGAACACCCAGGTTGACAAGAAGAGGGTGGTCCTTTCTTCTAGGGAGAGAAATAACAATGGCTTTTTCCTATCTTTCTGGTGTATAAAAGATGGGTGCTTTGGTTAGTTTTAAATGACTGGTTTTGTCTGTGTTAGGATATATTCATAAATTATTTAATGGGTTTTTAATCTTGAATGATCTCAAGCTTATTTTACTAATTCCTCAGGTTTATGAACAATCTAGAATTAAGACAAATTTTCAAAATATTGTTTTGTATACAAATACCTCTCTATGGAGTACAAATTAAAGTATGAGTTTTGCTCAAGTAATTTCTTTCCTTACATTGATATTATCAAAGAAAATAGAATAATGACCTAGTAACTGAATTGCATTGCTTTTTAGAGAAAGAGATGTTTGTGGTTTTCTATTTGAATAATCTCTGTTGTCTGCTCTTCCCTCTGAATTAATGTACTTTCTTAGCTTTATTATTACACGGAAGACTTCCTGTTAAAAATGGTATTGATATATATTCAATTTATAATGTATGATATTTTTGGAGATGATTAGAAATGTGTGTTTCAGAACAAATTATTTGCATATTTAAGAAGAGCTGAGGCTTCTAAGCATACCACTGTTATTTTACAAATAAAGAAGATAATTCAGCATGGAGAACAAATTCTCCAGAACTTGAAGATTCTCCTGATTGAGCCAAATGACCTAGAAAGCAGATAGGAACATGAGTAAGCCCTATAAGGGCAGGAATCACTCTTCTGCTTACTGATGTACTCCAATTGCCTAGGACAGGCCTGAGTTGGTTAACAATAAATACTTGTTAGATGATTCAATTTATTAAAGGTAAATATTTTCTTTATTTAAATGCTTATGTATTTATTTTGAGAGAGAGGAAGAGAGAGACAGAACAAGTGGGGGAGGGGCAGAGAGAGGGAGGAAGAGAGAGAGTGAGAGAGAGAGAGAGAGAGAGAGAGAATCCCAAGCAGGCTCCACACTGTCTGCGCAGAGTCTGACGCAGGACTCAAACTCACAAAACTGTGAAATCACGACCTGAGCTGAAATCTAGAGTTTGTTGCTTAACCACCTGACCCACCCAGGTGCCCCAAGGGTAAGTATTTTAAATTTATATGTAGAGAACCAAACTGAAATGATTTGCCATTTAGCTTTCATACTATATGATCTAGGTCTCTGTCTTTTGTTCTTCTTACACACAATTAGGACAAATATCACAATGCTGGAGGTTGCTCCTTGGGTAGAAGGAGCAATTATAAAATCAGAAAAATTGGGGACACTGTGGATTTAAAGGCTTGATCTAGGGGCTTTAAAATTTTTCATGTCTTGCGTTTCTGATATTTTTAATTCAACATTCACTAAATAATTATTGAATACTCACTGTGTGCCAAGCACAGTTTTAGGCACTGAAAATACAACAATGAATAGCACGAGTGAAGATTCGTCTTCCATTCAATTGGGATGGAGAAGAGAGATACAGATGAGGAAACATAAGGAAGAATAGAAAAATTGATTAATTGATCAGCTGATTTCAGATAGTGGTAAATGCCAGAAAGTACATTTTAGGTGGAAGAGGCAGGTGTGCTAAGAGTGACAGGTGGGGGGCATGCACATATGTGAAAGGGAAGCCATGAGAACTTCTTGAGGAGGTGATCTAAGAGCTAAGATCTGAATGATAAGATGAACTTAGGGGTGCAGAGATATGGGAAATGTTTTGCATGAAGAGAGAGAGAGAGTAACTTCAAAGTCTCCTAGACAGATAAAATCTTGGCAGGTTCAAGGATCAGATCTTATGCTAGAACAAGCCAGTAAAGATGAAGTAGTAGGGAATGAGATCAGAAAGGAACGGCATGCTGCCATTGAAATACCGTATTCCCAGTGTATTGGGAAGCCACCGAACACTTTAAAAGAGAAAAGTAACACAAGATGACATTTTTAAGAAGATCATATTAGTTGTTCTTTCTTTGTTTTTGCTGTTGGTGCTGTATCTTTTGCCTAGAAAATCTTTAGCTCTAGGAGCACAAAGAGATGAGATCAAGACCCAGAAGAAAAGAAGTACTGAGAAAGGACACTTAGAGTGCTCCACTAGTTTAGAATTCTCAAGGATCACTAAGAGTGCTTGTTCATGATTCTTTAGGGCGACCAACCCAGTTCATCATTAGAGGAAAATAGCAGGAACTGGGTGAAGGCACTCTATCCGGAAAACAACTGGACCCTTACTAGAATTGGATGTCTGATGAAAAGTTTTCTGATGTTCCTTTAAAAGAAAGAGACAGAGAGACAGAATATATGAACATCAAGGATATGTGCTCAACAGTGGCTGGGTTCAGTCTGACCTGATGCTTTAAGCAGGGCCTTACATTAAAGCACCACATTTATTCAATGACTCAGTCTCCTAACCTGCCCCATGCCTTCCATATTTCAATCCTTGTCCTAATTCTCTTCACAGCTATGATTACAGTCCTCATTGCTCATTAAGCCCTTGCTTCTCCTCCTTCAATCATTGCAAGTCTTATCTGTCATGGTTACCGGTCTTTAATTCTGGCTTTTGCGTCTCTCTTACAGCAACACGCAAAAAAAGCTACAGTGGATAATGAGCACCCCGACTCTCCCCAGTTCTTCCTTCTCTGGCAATACTTAGGCTGACTTTTCTGATCTTTATAATTGAGGGGAGACCCAAAAAAAGACATTTCGCACATACAATAAGGGATTGCTTTCCTTTAAAACTGTACCCATTTCATTCTGCAACTGTGGTGGCAAGAAATTCAACCTGGCTTTCTGCTCTCCCCCTAAAAATAAAGAGGGCTGAATATGTTCACTGCAGAATTCCACTCTCTCACGAGATATGATCTAAAAGAATATTGCCTGAGCATATGGCTTCAAGAAAAGTTGGCAAGTTTCCTGGACATCACAGGCAGACAGCCAGGCTAAACTGTGGCATGTTATCCTTACCTGTAGGGCAGACTGGGCAACAGCATATCTAAATAGCCAGTCAGGTCAAGGGTCCAAGCTGCCCACCACTAAATTTAAAAAGGAGCTAGTGCAAACAGAGAAACATCTATTGCCCACAGCCAAGCATAGGGCCTGAGAAGTGGTATGGGCTGGGGCCCAGAGAAGCTATCGTCCTCACTGTATCTACCAGGGGCCTGCACATATCCAAGGAGACAGCCCAGCCTGCCTGGAAAGACGGAACTGATCGTGTCCATTCCTTCACTCCTTCACCCCTCAACGTGATTCCTTCATCAGAGAGAGGGAGTTAGAATGTCAGTGCTGGCAGTCTCGAATTACTATACTCAAAGAATAAACACAGGCTACTGATTCAATGATAGTGCTGAGACAGATTCTTAGACCCACTTCCATACATGCTTTCCAACCTGGATGTTTCACCCTTTCAGGTTATAAATGCAATAGTTTCCATTATGTTCCCAGGCCATCCAACCTCTTTGTTCTAAGAGGGCAATGAGCTGGGTTGGCTATAACTATTAAAATTGTTTCAATTATTATTGTTATTACAATAGTCATACGTGTTTTAATAGGAATTTTAATAAAAAAATTATTGCATGTTTAGTTGGGTTTCACCATCTGAAAACTAATTCTCTTTTAAAAACCAGTGTCTACACCTCTTGTAGCATTTTATCAATCAAATTTACAGAACTTCTGTCCCACTTCACCTGTAGGCAGGCAGGTCTGAGGGTGGCCCATCTGTAAGAATGTTCTACACAGTGCCTCACAGAAAGAAGGTACTCAAGTAAATAGTTACTGAATAAATTTGCAGGAAGAGAGATTTCTTTATAATGCTGAGGAGAGAGGAACATATCTCCTTCCAGATGGGTATTTGGTGGTAATATCCAAGAATGTACTATTCAAAATACCCTTTGTCCCAACCTCTTCTGCCCTCAGGATTACTAGTGCTCCACTTCCCAAACAGTCATACTGACTCTGATTTCTCTGCTCAGATCTGTCCTCCAGACTGCCAACAGGATGTTATTTCTCACATGTAAAATTTATCACGTAATTATCCTTCCTAAAATAGTTTCGCCCTCATCAGGAATAAAAGCCAAATTTCTTTGTCTATGCACAGGTTCTTAGGGACCCTTCTCTCACACTTCTCACAAGCCACACCAAACTACTGGCATTTTCAAGTTCAGTGCTGCTTACTTCTGCACATGCTATTTGTCTTCCCTGAGATATCTCTTCTTCTTTCGTGTCTGGACAACACCTAGTCTCTCTTCAACGCTGTTTAAGCAGTCAGCTGTCCCCAGAGATGTCTGTGAATTTGTCTGCCCAGAAGCATGTAATCACTGAAAGCACAACCCTTGGTTCACTCCTCTGATGTACTATGTTGTGCACAGTCATTAAGAAGCCAGCTGGAAAACCAAACTGCTTGCAGTGGAATTCTAGTTACCACTTGCTGTGTAAGCTGTGTGACCCTGGGCAAGTTACCTAACTGCTTGATGTTCCAGTTTATTCACTTATGAAACAAACCTAGAAGATAGCTGGTAGAAGAAGCAGAAGATAGTTGGGAAAGTTAAATGAGCTAATACAGGTAAAGCACCTGATACCATATATGTTCAATAAATGATGGTTATTATTACTATTAAGTGCACTTTATATTGGGCATAGCATTCATGAAGTTTACAATTCATAAGTGCACAGCTTGATGAATTTTCTCATAGTGAAACACACCTGCATATCCACTCAGATAAAAAGAAACAGAACCTCACCAGCACTCTGAAAACCTCCTTTATGGCCCCTACTCATTACCCAACCCTTCAAGGTCTCCACAATCCTGACTTCAATCAGCATAGGTTGGTTTTGTTTATTTTTAACTGTAAAGTAGTATAGTACAATATGTAATTTTGTGCCTGGCTTCATTCACTCAACACTGTGCTTGAGTGACCTACTCACTTTCGTACATACTATGTAGCAATAACCCATTCATTTTCATTACTGTAGAGCAATGCATAATATTCTGTTTTCTGAATACATCCTCAGCTTAATTTTTTATTCTAATGACTTTTCTGTGTGTGTGTGTGTGTGTGTGTGTGTGTGTGTGTTTTAAGACACCCACATAACATGAGATCTACCATTCTAACAGATTTTTAAGTATAGAGCACATTGTTGTTAACTTTAAGCAGTGATGTATAGCAGATCGCTAGAACTTTTACACCTTGCACAACTTAAATTTTATACACATGAAACATCAACTCCCCACTTCTCTCAAACCCCAGTCCTTGGCAACCACCATTTACTTTATTTTTCTATGAGTTTCACTACTTCATATATCTTATATAAATGGAATCATGCAGTATTTGTCTTTCTGTGACTGATTGCATTTACCATAATGTCCTCAAGATTCATCCATGTTGTCACATATGACAGGATTTCCTTCTTTTTAAAGAATGATCAATATTTCCTTATGTGTATATATCACATTTTCTTTATCCATTCATCTGTTGATGGACTCTTAGGTTGCTTCCACATCTTGGCTATTGTGAATAGTGCTGCAATAACCATGGGAGTGCAATGAACATTTGACAAATGCCCAGAAGTGGGATTTCTGGATCATATGGACAGTAGTTCTATTTTTTAATTTTTGAGGAAACTTCCTAATGTTTCTCATAGTGGCCATTTTACATTCTCAATGACAATGCAAAAGAGTTTTAATTTCTCTACATTTTCACCAACACTTACAATTTTGTTTCTTTTTAATGATAGCCATCCTAACAAGTATGAGGTGATATCTCATTGTGGTCTTGATTTGCATTTCCTAATGATTAATGACATTGAGCACCTTTTCATATTCCTATTGTCCATTTGTAAGTCTTCTGTGGAAAAAAATGTCTATTTGAGTCCTTTGCCCACTTTTTAATTGGGTTATTTGCTTTTTGCTATTGAATTGTAGAATTTCTTTCTATATTGCATTAACCCCTTATCATGAGATAGGTGGTTTGCAACTATTTTCTATCATTCTGTATGTTGCCTTTTCATTTTGTTAATTATTTCTTTTGCTGTGCAGAAGTTTTGAGTTTATTTTTACTTTTGTTGCTTGTGCTTCTGGAATCATATCCAGGAAATCATTGTCAACACCGATCTCGTGAGATTTTCCTCTATGTTTTCTTCCGGTAAGTTTACAATGTCTTACATTAACAGGTCTTACATTTAAATCTTTAATCCAGTTTGAATGATTTTTGTATATGGTATAAGAGAGGTCTATTTTCATTCTTTTCCATGTAGATGTTCAGTTTTCCCAGCACCATTTACTGAAGAGACTCTCCTCTCCCCCTGCTGTATTCTTCATCTGTATTCTTCATTCTACTTTTGATGAACAATTGGTTCATTTCTAGTTGTTTCTGTTTTTGTTTTTTTTTTTTTCTACTGGTGGTGGTGGTGACTATAATGAGTATTAACATTCTTGTACAAGTCATTTGGTAAACATGTATACATTTAACTTGTTTAGAAGTAGAATTGCAGGGTCTTTGAGTATTGTATGATTAGCTTTAATAACTGCCAGTTTTTTCAAATCATTCTTCACTGACACTTGGTATTGTAAACTTTTTGCTTAACTTTAGTTTTTTTGTACATGTACTTTACTGTTATTTTAATTTGCATTTCCATGGTGACTAGTAATGCTGATTACATCTGTAAATGTGTATTGGTCATTTGGATATTTTCTTTTGTGAAGTGCCTATTCAAGTGTTTTGCCCATTTATAATTATGTTTTCTGGGGTACTTTTCCTTATTGATGTATAAGTACTCTGGATATAATTCTTTACCGGATATATGTATTACACATATTTAATCCAACTCTGTGGTTTGCTCCCTTACTGGTATCTTTTAGTGAACTGAAATTCTTAATGTTAGTGAAGTCCAATTTATCAGGCTTTTCCTTTATGTCTAATGCTTTTTGATGTCTGGTTTATAAAATCTTTTCCTGCCCAATGTAATGAAAATATTCACCTATGTTGTTTTCTAGAAGTTATTGCTTTAATTTTCACATATAAATCTACAATCCCTCTGGAATATTTTTTTAATATGTTGTGAGATGGTCAATTAAATAGCCATTAACCCAGCACCACTTTTTAAAAAAATCCTTCTCCCCATTATACTTCTATCATTATCATATCATAGTCACTATCATTAGCATTAGCATCATCATTACCATTTGTTTATAAATGTGTCTTCTTCACCAAACCATAAGCATCTTTGAATAAGATTGTGTTTTCTTCACCATTTTACCTGTATACATAAAACAGCTTCCAGTTAAGAGTTTATGTTCAATAAATGTTTATTTAATAATTATGCCCATGTCAGTCTATAATGTGGGTAGAGGTACTGTAAGAAAGCACATGATTATTTTCAGAGTTCAGCCATTCTGTCTTAGAATATTATATGAAAAGGTATTAACTGAATATGGAGGGCAGTGAGTCAGTATTGTAGCTCTACAGAGAGCTGCTGAAATACTGGCAATAAGTTGATGTTCTTTTGATTTTTCTCTACATTCTGGTGAGTTTGATGTGGATTCTCAGAAATGCCATCAATTGGATTTTAAGAACATTTAAAAAATAAAATAAAGAATTCTAAAAGCCAGTATCAGTTAATTGTGAACAAGTCATGGTAATAAATTCAATTGCTCTTTTGTAGCATATTTAGCTTGGTAGAGTAGGAAAATGTAGTTTATATATTTGAGAAATGCATCTGGTAAGCCCTCTCATGATACCCCAGTGACATCTACCCCAGTGATATGATACCCCAGTGACAGAAACCCTGACTTTTTAACTTTTTAACTGCTTGGCACCTAATATACCATAATAAATCACTGTTAGTGAATGACTTATAATAGAGTTAGGAAGATTCTTATACAGCAGAATGTCTCTGCTGAACATGAACTTGTACTCAGAATCTGACTGTATTTGATGACCTGGTAGTCTCGTCTCTTCATGTGATTTGATGATGTACAGAGCTCTTATTTGGGGTTGAAATAGAATAGAGAAGTTTGAAAGCCTGAGAACAAAGATGAGGAGAACAGGGCTGGGTATGACAAGAGATGGCTTAAATCTACCTCTTTCTGGATTGAGGTCAGGATTTCAGTCCTGATGATGAGAGGGGGCAGAAAGTTTACAAGATGTCTTTATAAAGGCCACTTGAGGCTCTGGGCACAAACATTACTGCATTAGGTCCAGGTGAACAGTTCTCTCCAACTTTGCCATAGCTTGCTGAGGGGCAGGCAGCTATGGGCTCAGAGGAGTAAGCTTGGGACATTCTCACAGAGAACACAGGCGATAGGTTGTGGTGATTGACTCATGAAGAACATAAACCACTTCTCCTGGATACAAGTGACACATCCTGACATCCTAGAAATAAATAGGGGTGACTTTGACAGGAAATTGAAGTCCTTCAGTATCAAAGATAGAGCCTAAGTCACTGTAACTTGGAAGTTAAGACTTCATTGTAACAGGTTGGTGAGACCTGTGGGAATTCTAGAACCCATAAGCACTAAATGACCATGTAGAAAACTTTAATTTATTGACATCTAATCAATTGCAAAATCTTTGTATACAATATTTTATTTAAACTTTTTGATAATCCAACTAAGTTTCATTAGCAATAAATTTAGTCCTTTTTGTCTATTTTTCTGGAAAAAAAACTTGGAAATATATGTGTCAACTATATTTCAATCAAAGCAAAACAAAAGAGGGGCGCCAGGGTGGCTTAATAGGTTAAGCGTCCAATTCTTCATTTCAACTTAGGTCATGATCTCATGGTTTGTGGGTTCAAGCCCAACATCAGGCTCTATGCCAACAGCATGGAGCCTGCTTGGGGTTTTCTCTCCCTCTCTCTCTCTGTCCCTCCCAAGCTCTCTCTCTCTCTCCCCCTCTCTCAAAATAAAATGAAATGAAATGAAATAAAATAAAATAAAATAAAATAAAATAAAATAAAATAAAAATAAAATAAAATACCTTGGAAACATCTGTAAAGTTATTGATTTTTTAATCTCATTTGAATTTTCATTAGAATTATTTTCACATATGTATTTGAGATAAAATATCATCGTGATACTCAATTCCCTCATAATTAGAACATGTGTCTCCAAATATTCCAAAGGCATATTGTCTACCTATTTATAAAAAAATAGTTTACTTCCTATAATCCCTGCAATCCTTGATAAGGTTATTTCTAACTTATTTTGTGTATTTTGCTAATACTATTAATGAGCTCGTTTTTTCATTATATTTTCTAAATGAGAATTGCTGGAATAACACAGTTATTATTAAACACTTTCCATAAATACCATTTTACTGAACTTTTTAAAATTACAATACTTTTTTTTAGTTTAGTCACATACATTTTCTAGGTATATCTTCACATATGCAGATAATAATGTTGCCTTCACTTTTCCAAAATGTATGTACAGCTTATTTCTAATTCAATCTTATTACATTAACCAGAACTTACAGAACATTGTTACATGATAATGTGGTTGTGGGCAGAATTATCTATTTTTAAACCCTTCCATGTGGCAAAATGGAAATAATTTAAGCGGCTCCTAACTCACTTATAAATTAAATTGAAAACCAGAAGAGAAATAACCCTAAGGGAAGAATGGAAGGTGGGAGGGAAACAGCATATTCACGAACCTACATATGGGAAACTGAGAAGGAAGACAGGAAAAAAGCTGTGGTCTGGTAATGTTCTCATGAAATGAGTATACCAGACCCCTTCCCTGAAACCAGATCTTGAGAGAGAGAAGTAAAGAATGAATGAGACAGATGCCTGGGTGGCTCAGTTGGTTAAGCCTCCAACTCTTAGTTTCAGTTCAGGTCATGATCTCATGGTTCCGTGACTTTGAGCCCCACATCAGGCTCTGCACTGCTTGGGATTTTCTCTCTCTCTCTCTCTCTCTCTCTGTCCCTCTCTCTCTCTCTCTCAGAATATATAAAAACTTTAAAAATTTTTTTTTAAAAAATGAATTAGAATGTTAGATATAGTGTTGTGAATGGGAGATAAAGGCAAGGCAACAGGTGCCAAGAAAGGAGAGAGTGGATTATATAAAACAAATTTTGTCTTCTTCATGCTTTCACTTGGGATCAAGCTTGAAAACTCACATGGCATCTTGTATGGTGCTAGTTTTCAATGTTAGCCAGAGTAACGAGTTCACATATTTGATCTCTCTGTTCCTATTTTGAAGTAAGAGCAAAATTTTATTGTCACCATCTTAGAAATGATCAACATAATTCGTTCTGGGAAGGAGATGGACAGTTTTTTTCTGAGGAATTTTTCATAAGAATAAAAATTATGCTTAGAGTCAAAGCAACAAATAATTGAGAGAGGTGGAATGAGGTTTTTCCACAAGGACAGCTTGAATTTTTTAAATAGAATCAATGTATTGGCAGAATTTATGGAAGAGGAGAGTTCATTAGAATGGAGTACACGATATCACTGAGATAGACTTTCGTAATAGATGTCAAACTTGCAGATAGAATCTGCACCTTAGATTTCTTTAGCTTCTGACAGAGGGAAAGCTCTAAAGATTGAGGAAGATGCTTCCCACAATAACACACCTCTGGCTGATGACGGAAACCTCTTCTTTACATAAAGATGTCATTTTCTCGTCAGATGTTTTCCTTTCTGAGAATTAAATTTTATGAAACAGGGGGTGGGGTGTCAAGAGCAGTGAGTGGAAAGAGAATGTCTTTTGGAAGCGAAACATCACCTTGAATCATGGCCTATCCCTTATTATACTTAATAGTTCAGGCAAGTAACTTGAAATTCTGCAAACCTCAGAAATCAAACCCTCCATATAATAGAAGAGTATAAAGTTGAAGCAATGTATATAAATTGCATGACCTGATACTGACACCCTTAAAGAAAATCAAAAGAATTGGTTCTCCTTTATTGTTATTTATGTAACATTTTTCAATAGGTTCTTACTTTAATATTTGTACTTTAAAAAAAATCTTTGTTCACTGTCTTCTCCTTATTAGCCAGACGTATCCATTGCCTCAGAGAAGTTTAATGTCTTTATAGCTGAGATACAAGCATAAAGAAAAAGTTATGTCCATTTCTGGACTTCCAAAACAGTCACTTACATCCGTCTCTGGACTTTTCATTGTAACATCTGAGACTTTTTTTTTTTTTTTTTTTAATGTGGTTTCATGCCCAATGTGGGGCTTGAATTCAGGACCCTGAGATTAAGAATCTCATGTTCTGGGGCACCTGGGTGGCTCAGTCGGTTAAATGTCCGACTCTCGATTTCAGCTCAGGTCACGAACCTGTGGTCTGGTAATGTTCTCATGAAATGAGAACACGGTTCTCATGGTTCTCATGGTTCTCATGGTTGGTGGGTTCGATCCCCATGTCTGGCTCCACACTGGCAGCATGGAGCCTGCTTGGGATTCTCTCTCTCTCCTTCTCTGTCTGCCACTCCTCTGCTTGCTCTCTCTCTCTCTCAAAACAAATAAACTTTATTTTGATAATAAGAAAATTAATAAAAAATTATTAAGGTGGTAAATTAAAAAAAAAAAAAAAAAAGAATCTCATGGTCTATCAGCTGAGCCCACCAGGCACCTCTGGGCCTTTTTGATAAAAAAAGGGGGGGGGGACATTATAAATCCCAAAAGCTTCTCTTTAAATATCAAGGATCAAAGGCTTGAAGGCCAGAGCATAGTGTTTTTAATGTGAGCCACCGGCCAGGAAAGATTCAGGACATAGTACAAGTGCATACCCTACAGTCAGGAGATTATAAGAGCTGAAACATATGCATTTTGTATTCCAAGAACTTTACATATGTTAAGTCACTCATCCACATAACAATCTTTGTACAGACAAGGAAACTGATGCTCAGAGAGGTTAAGTAACTTATCCAAAGTTGCACAGTTTGTAACTGACGGCTCTGGTATTTGATCCTATGCGATTTGGCTCCAGTCTGTGCTCTTGTTTATTGCACCATGGCGCCACACAAGCTCATCCAAGCACGGGAAGAGGTACTTGGAGGGTACTGGAAGGAACAATCTGAAATCCAAACACTTAAAGATGGCTTCACAGTGTGTCTGCATGGCTCCACCACTATCCCTGCCACACCCACGCCAACACTGGAGCAGTAGACACGTTGGCATGAAATGTTTGTTCAGAAAGAGGACTTGCAGAGCAGCATCTCCACGTGGAGGTGGGAGCCCAGGGCACAGGCTCCCAGGCTGAGCTCCTCTGAGAAGGCCTTTCTTGAGAATGGTCCAAAAGCACAAAGCACCTAAGAAGCCTCCCCCAGCTGACGCAGAAAGCCACCAGGCGATGTCCCCTGGCACCAGGGAGGGGGCCCTGCGGTTGGATCCGCTCTACCTGCATGCCCTTCCCCGGTACGCCTGTTCCTGCTGACTGGGCTCAGCCCATGGCCGCCTTCCATAAGCAGTAGCTTTCCTTAAATTAAAACAAACAAACAAACAAACAAAAAGGATTTGTAGTAGAAGGTAGGACACTTCTGTTTTCCATATCTTACTTAAATGCTCCTGCATGCCCTTCGGGTATCACGTACTCCCGGAATTCAGAAATGGGAGGAGGTGTGCTGAAATGCGCATGCTCAGGTCACACTGGCGTGGAGAGCGCTAGGGTCTGGACAAGGGAAATGCAGAGTTGCCTTCCCTGCTCTGGAATCCGGGTCCCTATTGTGCCAGCTTACAATGTTCACCACTCAAGGGGCGTAAGGACAGCCAGATAAGGTGTATAGGAAACCCTGAAGCTTGTAGGATTTGGGGAGCCCTTGAGAGAAAAGAAAACAAGGTGAAAAATACAATGCTAAGAATGAAGTGAATATTTCTTTAAATATTTGGGAAAAGAAAATAAGTTCTTTTTTTTCCCCCGATGGTCGGAAAGCATAAGTCATATGGCTTCACACACAGTTGTACCTGCTGTTTGTGCTTGTACCTTACAAACACAGGAATTCTAAGTTCTATTTTGCATAATTTCCATCATAAAACAATATATATATATATATATATATATATATATATATATATATGTGTGTGTGTGTGTGTGTCATATTTATAATGTATAATACATAAAACAATACATAAAACAATATATATATATATATATGTCATATTTATAATGTATATGCTGCATTATTGAGTGTATTTCTGATCTGGAAAATTTCTATGTCAAGTTGTCAATGAGTAATAAATACTCTGCTTACAATTTTATCCCTCTGGTAACTGGAAGAATCTTCCCTAGGCTTTTTCCCAAGCTGTTTTCTCCTCTACTCCCCACATATTTCTGGTGCCAGACATCGTAGGCACTATATCCTGACACCACCCCAACTCTGTATGATTTTGAGTTGGTACAGCAGATGATAAGAATATTTCTGGAAGCCATTTCCACCCAACGTTGACCAGCATAGAATTTAACTATTCATAGAAGTGACTGTAAACCACATGAATATGTCACATTAATACAAACTGAATGTATCCTCATCTAGACTTCCCCTTAGTTAGATCCACAAAACCCCTATAGCCACTCCAAAGCTACTTTATACGAGGGAAAATTTGGTGGAATGGAAATCAAGATGCAAGCAACAATGGTCTTTAATTGCTATTAAAATATTTTACTTCTACAAATGTTACAAAATCTATGACCACGTAAAACCCATCACTGCATCCCCTTCCAAGGGCTCAGAAGAACTCTGCCAATGAGAAGTCCTAGAGTTTAAGCTTCATGAACTGTACAGTAAATCCAAAACCTAGGGCAACACCAGGGGAGACAGGAGGATGTCAGAACAAGGACCAGTGGCCTTCCCTGGGAATCTAGATCCCATCCTGGGGGCAGGGAGGGGAGCAGCAACACTGACTTACCCTGGAAAAGAGGAAAATTTCAACTGAAAGTGACCAAGAAAACAAGAAAGGGCAGCTTCAAGTACTCCCCAGTTCCTGACAAGATTGGGATATTCATGGGCAAGTTGAGTTCAGTCACAGAAAATAAAATTTCATTTCTGCATTTCTAAGCAGTGTTTTTAAATATAAACCCCAGGACGTATGAGAAGAAAATGACAGAAACAGAGAAGAGCTAAAGAATTTAACCCTCTGTCCTAAAAGGATTGTGAGTTAATATGAAATGCTAAAATAAGGAACAGATAACAGCTTGCATGGCTTTAAATAACTTTCTGTGGTAACCTCTAAATCCCCAAGGTTTTGAGTGAGTTTGACAGAGACACGGACCAAGAAAGGGTTTATTGTTTCTTGGTTTGAATGTGATGCTGACTTGATTGTTCCAGGTTGAGAACACCACCTGGTGACTGGCAAGGACCCTTCGAAGTTCACCCTTCTCTCACCAGGAAGAGTGATGGACACAGCTGGGACAAATTACCCCACCAAAAAATAATGCAAAGGAATAAATTCAGTCAGTCCCTATTACGGGCTAATTTGTATTCCTCCAAAATTCATATGTTGAACTCCTAACCACCAACCTCAGAATGTGACTGTATTTGGAGATAAGACTTTTATTTATTTTTTTAAGTTTATTTTATTTCATTTTATTTTTCTTGAGAGAGAGAGAGAATGATCAGGAAGGGAGAGAGAGGGGGGGGGAGAGAGAGAGAGAGAGAGAGAGAGAGAGAGAGAGAGAGAGAGAGAGAGAGAGAGAGAGAGAGAGTTCCAAGCAGGCTACAGTGTGGGGCTCGATCTCACCAACCTTGAGATCATGACCTGAGCTGAAATCAAGAGTCAGATAGTTGACTCAGCCACCCAGGTGCCCCCTGGAGATAGAGCTATCAAAAGGTAATTAAGTTAAAATGAGGGCAGGTGAGTAGGCCCTAATCCAATATGGCTGGTATCCTTATAAAATGAGGAGATTAGGCCACAGACAACATAGAAGGAGGATCATGTGAGGACACAGTGAGAAGTCAGCTGTCTGTGAGCCAAGGAGAAAGACCTCAGAAAATACCAACCCTACTTAAACTTTGATCTTGGACTTCCAGCCTCCAGAAGAACAGTGAGAAAATTAATTTTCATTCCTTAAGCACCCAGTCTGTAGTTATTTGTTATCACAGCACCAGCAAACGAATACAATCCCTGACTGAATTCTGAGTAGAGTGGAGGGTGCCCTTCATGCTCATAGATGACCATGATATTCATGGAAGTTTTAAAAAATAGTTTCACACTTATATCCACTATCTCTATCAAATCTTTCTCTCATATTTACCAAACCCTTCTGGGCACAGATGAGCCATTTTAAGGGGGAAAATGTCCTAAAAACTGATGTTGCAATAGGACCTATACCCCTGCTAGGTCCTGTCTTAAGCACGGAGTGTGGATCCCAGGGACTAGTGATAATTCCTATGTAAGAATTATCCCTTTTCAGTGATTTCTCTTGATTTCTCTGGGAATTCAATATTTCTCTGGAATTTAATATTTTTATCTTTGAAGTAAATTGCCGAGCCTATATTTGGAATGGGTTTTCTTCTATTTGTTAAAAAAATGTGTGCTGTGTAGGACTGTGTTTTATATAAAATATCAACACTTCACTTTATAGCCAAAAAGAGTTGTCAGCATTTGAGGATGAGCACATATTTTAAACATCCTAAATCTTGTATTTTGCAAGCTTTTGTGTAACATGAAGCCTCCTTACCTAGTAGAGAGTTATAATTTAAGCACAGGTAGTAGGACCATGCTGTCTATATGTGTCATGGCAACCATGAAGATTCATACTGGGAAAAAACCTACCAGGCCAGGCTAGCTGTCAGGGCCTGCTGTGTTTCCCCTGCATGAGTTTCTCCTGTTTCACGAAACAGGGAAGAATGGCCTCCCAAAGGAGCCCACATCCTAATCCCCAGGACCTGTGAATATGTCAGTTAAAATGGTAAAAGGGACTCTGCAGATGTGATTAAGTTAAGAATCTTCAGATGGGGAAATTATCCTGGATTATCAGGTAGTAGGATATGATCACAAGGTCCTTATAAGTGAAAGAAGGAGGCAAAAGACAAGTAAGAGATGTGACCACGGAGGGAGAGAGGGGGGAGAGAGAGAGAGAGAGAGAGAGGCAGAGATTTGAAAATGCTACAGTTTTAACTTTGAAGATGGAGGAGGAAGCCACAAGCCAGAAAACACAGCTGGAAATGGCAAGGAAATAGATTTTCACATAGAGCTTCCTAAAGGAACGCAGCCCTGCAGACTCATTTTGCACTTCTTACCTCCTGAACTGTAAAATAATAAACTTGTGCTGTTTGAAGCCACTAAATTTGTGGCAATTTGTTATAGCAATAATAGGAAACTAATACTTATTGTATACTGTAAGATCCCCCGGTGAGCCCAACCCTTTTCCTGGTCCTGAAAACGACATGTAAAACACCAGGAAATGTATGAAGATTCTCAGTTCCATTCTCTAGTGGAACGTGAATTAAATTGTGCCCTCAGTGTGACCCATTAAAAGGTTCATTAGAAAGAAACACTATGATGTCTGTAGCCCTTGAATCCACACACTTCCTACCCCGTCCTCCTTCCTCCCCTAATCTTTGTGGACCTCTTGTGAACACTGAGCTATCTTGACTCCCATTGGTCCTGTCTGGACCCAGGTCCCTAGGTTTCAGAACCATGACTGCCATAACTTGTGTAAACCTAGCCACAAAGCACACTGCAGAGGAGGGGCCCATATTTACTTAGAGCAGGGTCTGGAAAAAAAAAAAAAAAACAGAGAAGCTAAACCCTTTGGGGGAAGAATCAACATCTTAAGCCACAAAGCTGAATTTCTTAAGGTCTGTTCTAGTGGAAAGACATAAATAATTATTTCTTTGAGTGCTCAATTTGTGTCAGGAACTTTACATGCATCTTATTTAATGCTCATGGCAATGTCGATGAGGGGATATTTTATTAGCCTCATTTTACACATGAGGAAACTGAGGGTTCAGGAACATAATTACTTTGCCTAACGTTACACAGCTGGGACTTGAGCCCAGGCAATCTAACTGGGAACATTTGCAGAGACTTCCAGCCAGCAATGCAGTAAGGTCTTGGGAGGATTTGTTTCAAGGCTACACAAGTAATCCTGTCAGCAGTTATCGCCTCCTAGGGGAAGGAAGCTTTAAAAAGCTAAGTGAAGAGAGGGTGAGAGTTTTAGGGCCCCAGCTAATGGGCGGGAGTCCAGGACAGGGCTCTCTTCCAAAAGAAGCAAAGAACAAAGGCAGAAGAGGAAACAGGCCATTTCCAATAGGACCTGGAGCAGAGTGAAGCTCTAATCCTACGCTCACCTGGAGACCCAGGTAAACTAAGTTCCCGATGTGACCAAGGGGTGAGGGGTTGAGGAAGCAACAAACTTCTTAAGATCTCAAGTACAAGAGAGAAAGAAGGTCCCCCTATATTTTCAGTGCTATTTTCATGGACATGAGGCACAAGAGGGCTGAAGCTTTTGGTGTTTGACCACTTTTTTGCTGGCCAAAGGAAAGAGCTAGGATAGGACAAGGTGGATAAGGAGGTATATTATGTAGTGGTGATGAGGGTGGGTAATGGAGCCCCTCTGCCTGGGTTCAAACTCTCCTCTGCTGCTTACTAGCTGTGAGACCTTGAGCAAGTCACTTCATTTCTCTGGCCTCAGTTTCTGGACTGCAAAATATAGGGGTAATCTAGAACCTACCTGATAAAGCTTTTGAAGGATTAAAGGAGAAAATATATAGAACATGTTTACAACTTGTATACGACATGTAATAAGCCTGCACTAAATGTTATCTATTATTACCTGCCCCTTGGAATGTTTCTTTTTACTTACCCACCCCTCCTCATTTACATATGGAATGTCCCTCACCAGCAAACTCCTCCTCTGAGGTACAGCATGTAGGATCAGGTTGATTCTCTCATTCTCTTCCCCTGCCCCCACCCCCTCCTCACCGCCCCCCCCCCCCCCCCCCCCCCCCCGACAATTGGATTCTGGCTTTGCTAGGTTAGACCCAGTTTCCACATTCTCAACACCTGTATTCACCAGCTGCCCATACATCACATGTAGGTAGCATGCTTCTCCAGCTTCCTTACTAACAAGGCTAGTCCTGGACAATAAAGTCACATGAACTCTCAGATTTAGAACATTGAACTAAGGATTTGACTGGCAAAGTGCAAACTCTAGACCAAATCACATTTCTTGATGATAGCATGTACGAGGTCATCCCAATAAGCCTGAAGGAACATTGAATTTAGCTTTTTTAAAAAAAAAATCTGAATAACAATACACAATCATTTGAAGTATCTTATTCTGTGTTATATGAATAGGTCTTATTCTATGACATAAGATCCTTGCACTCTGCCTGGTAATACTGAATTTAAAAAAAAAAAAAAACCTTCTTGGATTGCTTACATGCTTATGAAAATCCTCTGCTAGAAAACACATACAAGCATACGCTTGAAATTTTACAGAGCATGTCAGAAAGTTCGTAGCACCCTTGATACTGGCCATGTGCCCCAAGTTGATTTCTAATGGTTAGTTTAAAGTCCTTTTCCTTTTTATCATTCTCTAATCTTTCCCTCATTTTTCTGCCACCCCAATTCACTTACACTTACCCCAACTTGGTAATCAAACCACATATGAACACATACATGTATATTCCCCCTCCTTATTTCTAAATAAATATCCTAGAAATTCTTAGCAGCTAATTGTGGGCTCAGCACAGGGCTACTGGACAGATAAAACAGTGAATAAGAAACATTCCCTACCCTTAAAAAGCTTACAGACAATCCTATTTATCAGTAGGGGATGTCCCTCTATAAGAAAAAGAAGATCGAGAAGAGAGCCATACAGGTTCAGGATCATATCCGTCTTGGCTAACAAAATGAAACTTTAATTTAATGGATTTAATGGAGAGCAGCAGTGAAAGAAATCTTAGAAGAGTGCAAATTTCATGTTGGCAACATCGCTAGTCTGACCTCACTTTGCCTCTGGTTTATGTTCAATGAAAATTAACTTCAACCAGCATCAATACATTTAAAACTATTGGGGTTTTCCTCAGAGCTGAATTAATAAGAAGGTCTAATGGCTTCAGAACAAATTGATCAAAGTTTCATTTAAAGTCTGACATTTAAAGTGGAGCATTACAAGTAGCTTACTCGCCCTCCAGGAAGACTTAAACGTAGAAGTGCTGTAACTTAAACTGTGCCTCTGACAGTGACAAAAGTTGAGATTTATTAAAAGGATGATGACGATAGTGATATCTGCCCTTCATTGAACATCAGCTATATGCCAGACACTGTGGTGGAGTCTTCACATGCAATATCTATGGTCCCTGCACCAACTCCGAACAAGAGGGACTATTACTTTATTTTACATATGAGAAACAAGATTAAGTAATGTGCATAAAATCACATATATCATAATGGAAGGGTGCACATAAATGTGCAATATTTAGGTAAGTCACTTTGATTTACTCATGTAAATATTTTATTATGTACATTATACAAAGACCACCTGCTTCTGTTTCCTCTTTCTCTTGCAACTTCTAGTTTAATCTTTAGATATTAAGTCTCTACTTAGTAATTCCCCAGAGTTCTGAGGAAGAATAGTAGACACCTGTTGTTTTTGCCTGTCCAGCATTCACACCCCCTTCGAGCAATAGCACCTCCATCCACTCAGTCCCTGTGATTAAGGTGGGCTTACCCCATGCTTAGCCAATCAAAGCACTGCATTATCCTGACTACAACATAACGTTCCAAACAGAGTGAACTAAAATTATCTCCCAAACTTTCATTGGAACTCTTGAGGAACCTTCCTTTTGACTGGGGTTGCTGAAATGATAGGGCAAAATCTTAGACACAAAGAAACAACCTGCCTGAATTTGGAACTAGAGCAAAGGAATGATGTATCACATGATGAAGAAAATTCCTGGATCCATCTGTGTCTGAAGCCATTTGGACTTCTCCATTTAATAACCTAATGAATATATTTTCTCACCATATCTCAATTTCTTGATCCAATAAAAGTCTTCTAATACAGAGCATAATCTTAGTCTGCAACTTTCTATTAGATGCAAGCCATGGTTTTGGAAATACCAAAACATGAAGAATCACTGAGCAGATTCTGTGGCAGGCAGAATAATAACCCCCCCCCCACCCCCCATCAAAGATGCACCCATGCTCATCCCTAGAACCTGGGAATATGTTATTTTACATGGAAAAAAAAGAAACATCTTTGCACATGTGGTTAAGGATAAAGACCTCCAGATTAGATGGCCCAATCTAATCGCATAAGTCCTTAAAAGCAGAAGAGGGAGGCAAAGACGTTAAGAAATGGAGTGGGAGAAGATTGAGGAAAGATTCTAAGCATGAGGAAGAGTCATCTGCCATTATCAACTTGGAGGATGGAGGAAACAGGCTATGAGCCAAAGAATGTTGTGTCCCCTAGGAGTTAGAAATGATCCCCAGCAGGCAGCAAAAGGAGAAACTCAGTCCTACAATTAAAGGAACGATGTTCTGCCAACAGTCTGAATAGAAAAGGTGTTCTTCCCTACAGCATCCAAGAAGAAATCTAGCCTGCTGGCACCTTGATTTTTGCCTGGTAAGATCCATACCAGACTCCTGACCTATGAGCTATTAGGTAATACATTTGTGCTTAATTAAGTTGCTACATTTGTGATAATTTGTTACAGTAGTAATAGAAAACTAATATGGATTCTGATCACTCCATTTGCTTTAGAGACTCTGGGGAATCAGACCATACTACCGAAAGCTCTATTAGGAGGACCCCCTGGGCATCAGGGGAGGAAACTATGGGCCTAATTCTCAGGTTAAGTCTGTTAGCACCCCCACACAAAGAGGGAGGAGAGGAGGAGAAAAATATAGCATAAGAGAAGGCAGAGATACTAGGCTGATAAAATATGTGCCTCATTTTGTGTCACTGAGCAATCGTTACCAAGGAGCACATTTGCTGTGCTACCCTTGGGCTCTGGCAATCATGTTCAAAATTCCTAATTCAGCATTTGCAAGGAAAAAGCAGCCAAGCTGAGCCTTAGGGACCTAGAAAGCAGTAATCCATGATGAAGAAACTTCTCTCCAATGGCAAAGTTTCTGAGAGTGAGGGAAACTAGTAACAGGAAGAGAAAGCAATGAGAGTGTTGAATGAGAACCACAGGGACAGTAACACTGACAGGCCTAGAAAGATCTGGGCTTCTGTAGCAGCAAAGTTAGAGAAGCCACGGGAAAAGAACTTGAAGTCCCCAGAACCCTTGAAGTGAAAGTGGAAAGAAAGGAGAGAGTCAGGGTCCCACTGAGAATTCTGTGGAGGGGGCAGAGAAAATCAAGGAACGATGACTGGAATTTTTATACAAGTCCTCAGTGCCCCCCAAAACTCCCTAGCCCAAATATATGGGTTACCACACACCCTAGTTTATATTTACAGAAACTTAGAATATTCTAAATGATATCCTGTCCTTTTTTTTCAACGATGTCCTTGCGTTCAGGATGACGCATTAGAGGCCCTCTCAAGGTCTATCATTCAAGGCTCTGTTAATAATGGTTTTATGCTGCCAGGGCAAGTCAGGCAGGATCCCAGCTTTTGACCCATTTGTGGGGATTTGATACAATGAGGAGAAGGCCTACATACTTGTGGCAGGATGATTTTCCACTCTCAGGTTACCTGGCTTTAGATGTCTTCTGAAGAGAATTCATCAGGGAGTTATTTAGTCATAAATCTCTGAAGAAAGTACTTGAGAAAAAGACACAGAATTTATAAAATGAAGATCTTCAGAAATATTTTCTTCATTCAAAGAAAATAGCATTTATTACTAAAGCATCCCAGCCAGCTTTCTCTCTTAGGTAAATCCTAATTTTATTTTCTTTCTTTTTTGTAATGTGCTACGATTATACTCTTAAAGTGAATGGTTATGTCATATTAAACAATATGCTATATTTGAAAAATCCTAAGAATTTTGAATTCTTCATTTAACTTTTAAATTTTTTAAGTGTATTTATTTATTTTGAGAGAGACAGAGACAGTGTGAGCAGGGGAGGGAGGGAGAGAGAGAGAGAGAGAGAGAGAGAGAGAGAGAGAATCCCAAGCAAGCTCTGCACTGTCAGCACAGAGCCCAATAAGGGGCTCTAACTCATGAAACCGTGAGATCATGACTGAGCTAAAACAGAGAGTTGGATGCTTAACCTACTGAGCCACCCAGGGGCCCTGAATTACTCATTTAACTTTTAAAAAGTACTAGAATCCTACCTAAAGACACTTCTAGCTATTTGGACTTAGATGTTGATGGGCCAAGAACAAAACAACAAAGAAATTAACAATAGTAATTGCAGCAAGAATTCGTTAGGGCCAGTGCTTACTATATGCTGAGGAATCATAAGGAATGCATAATGAGTTAAAACCATATTTTAAAAAGTCATAGTCTAGAGCTTTTATCCATGTAGTCTTTGGTTTATTTACTCATATATAGCTACAATATCTTTATCCACTAATGACTCAATTGAGCTGATCTCAGATAATCTATGAAACAGGGACTAGTTGACCTCTTGATACCCAATGGAAGAAAACATTCTAGTTCATATTTCATACAGTAGTCTGAGTTTGGGAAATTTTAAAGACAACTGGAAAGTGTTTTTTCTCTAAAGCTATATTTAGTTTTGTTTATCTTCCTTGCTGCTTAATTGCAATGTGAACATAAGATAGTCTGATTTCTGATTTACCAATCTACATCTACTAAACAGAAAACAATGGCATGTCCTTTCTAACCTCCAGGATTTTCTGCGCTGGGAAGGACAGTTAATTGCAACCATAAAAATTACCCCATTGTAAAGAGAAGTGCACTGCCTTTCTTTAATCATGAGGATTAATCTTTCTTCATAATTCTCAGAAATAGCAATCCATAAGATTAATAGTATATAGTTACCCCATGCAGGTTTTTCTGTCCTTTGTTTTTCTTAACAAATAAGGGCAAGAATTTGAAGTAATATTAAGTAAGTGTTACTCATTAAACTCATGCACTCAATACAGTTGAACAAAACAAATAATTTTGTGGCTAAATACTGATTGTCTATAAATCATTTTGATTCCTGGGTTTATAAGAAATCCTTCTATATTCTCAGGAAACTGGACTCCTTTAAAATTTTTTTAATGTTTATTTATTACTGAGAGAGAGACACAGAGCATGAGCAGGGGAGGGGCAGAGAGAGGGAGACATAGAATCCAAAGCAGTCTCCAGGCTCTGAGCTGTCAGCACAGAGCCCAATACAGGGCTCAAACTCACAAACCAGGATTTCATGACCTGAGCCGAAGTTGAAGTCAGACGCTTAACCGACTGAGCCACCCAGGCGCCCCAGGAAACTGGACTTTTAAGATATTTTTAGGAATTGTGTTCTTCTTACTAGTCAGGTGGGGTTTTTTTTAATGTTTATTTTATTTATTTGTTTGTTTATTTATTTTTGAGAGAGACAGAGACAGCGCCAGCAAGGGAGGGGCAGAAAGAGAGGGAGACAGAATCCAAGGCAGGCTCCAGGCTCCAGGCTCCAAGCTGTCAGCACAGAGCCAGATGTGGGGCTTGAACTCAGGAACAACAAGTTCATCACCTGAGCTGAAGTCAGACACTTAACTGACTGAGCCATCCAGGCTCCCTACTAGTCAGTCTTAAAAAAAAAAAAAAAAAAAAAAAAAACTAACACAGAACAAAAACCAGGAATATAGTTTCCACGAAATCGTCTCTATTTGCTTTGCTTGAGTAATGGTAAACAAATGTCTACGATAACTCAGAGAATTTAGGAGGTGGAAAGAATCTTGACATCATCTGCTCTGTTCTGTCTTCCTTCACCTCTCAGCCCTGCTCTGTGGGTGAGAAAGATGTCTGCTTTGCTCTCCACTGAACCCCATTTGAGAAAAGAAAGTCGAGGCCCAGAGAATGGTGACCATTATCACTCCACTAGCCATTAAGACAACAGGACTCCTAGCTTCCTGTGCAGTTTTCATTTCCTGCACCCAGAGTCCCTGGAGGATGTGAAGGGTCAGAACAGTGATTCAAATATTGATGTTGATATCCTGTTAGGGCTATAAGGAATGTAGTCATGTAATCCTGCTTCCATATTTTCTAGATGAAACCCAGACAGATTTTGATTTGTCTGAGGTCACATGCATTGTCAGAGGAAAAGCAGAACTGGGTGGTGTCGCTCCCCCACTCCCTCCATCCTCAGAAGTGAATAAACTCTCTGGAGTGGGACCTGGCAAAGTAAGGCCAACTTCTGGGGACTTGATGGCTCTTTCATCTCTTTGTCTCTCTTAGATGAGTCGTTCCTCCAAATGAAGTGGGTAAAACTACTTCAGAATGAAGATTCTCAAGATATTCCTAAATTCCTTGAGCTAATAACAGTGGCCATATAATTGACCTTTCAAAGAAAACACAATAACCTACCTTTTATTTCTCCCTTCTTGTTGTACATCAAGGAACAGAGCCATTTTATGCCCTAATTTGGGGTTGAGCATCATGATTACATTGTAGATACTCCAATAAAAAATAGAGGTTAGCAGGTGCCACTGACGCATGTTCTAATATGTCACTTTTTAGCTAAAAAAGAAAACATGTCCTAGGGAAGGAGCAAGCAGTGCTTAATGGATCAAGAGAAAGAAACCATTGCTTTAGTTGTATTTGTTACTTAATCTATTTGTAATGGACTGAATGTCTGTTTCCTCCAAAATTCCTATGTCAGTATCAATGTAATGGTATTAAGAGATGGTGCCTTTGGAAGGCAATTGGGTCATGAGGACATCTCACAAATGGACGAATGCCATTATACAAGGGACCCACAGAGCTTTCTTGCCTTCTTCACCATGTGAGGATACAGCAGAAAGAAAGCTGTCTGTGAACCAGGAAATAAGCCCTCACCAGTCCTCAAATCTGCTGGCACCTTGATCTTGGATTTCCAAGTCTTTGGAACTGTGAAAAACAAATGTAGTCTATGGTATTTTTATCATAGCAGCCCAAACTAAGACACCTGAAGTCTACATTTTCAATAGAAAGAACCGTGAAATCCATATTAGCAGACTCTCAGACATGTCAGGGCATTTGGAGACGATGGTGAGAAGAGTGCTGAGTGGGTGTGATGGTGGTGGCTTTCCAACTGTGTGCTGAAAACAAATCTTGTCACAGCCAAGCCCTTGAAACTCCCTCTCACATTCACTTGATACTCCAGTCTAAGTATGTGTTTGCCACAATGCCTCTGAAAATTTTAACTCTTTCTCAATTCCTTGATAAGCCCTGATGTCTCCTAAGTAAAAACTGATAACAAAACTGTCATTACATGAGTGCCACTTATGTGTGAGGGGCTGTGCTATGTGCTTTAAATGCATTATGCCCAGTCTCATGACAAACTTAAAAGAGAGATTTCATGATGTTCCCTTTATAGAACATGGGTTTGAGAAGCCTAGAATTTGCCTAACAGGTCAGTGAACAGTTAACAGGTAGTTTAACAGGTCAGTTCAGGACAGAGCTTGCTTCTACTTGCAACCCTACAGATCCAGGTGTTCTTTGCAGATTCTTCTTCTCCTCCAATCCTACTCCGCTTCACAATCCCTATCCTCTGGCTATATTACACCTGAACAGAAGGTTCAGAAATAATGCCCAACCACAGAGAGACTGCCCCTGCTCTGGCAGTGAAGATGACTTGCTCACTTCCCATTGTTAGAGTCTCAATAATGAAGAAGAATTGGAGAGGGGCACCTGGGTGGCTCAGTTGGTTAAGTGTTGGACTTCAGCTCAGATCATGATCTCAAGGTTCGTGGGTTTGAGCATCGTGTCGGGCTCTGTGCTGACAGCTTGGAGCCTGGAGCCTGTTTCAGATTCTGTGTCTCCCTCTCTCTCTGCCCTCCCTTGTCTTTCTGGCCCTCAAAAATATATAAACATTAAAAAAAAATAAAGAAGATGTGGGGAAGGCCAAAATGAGACTGTCGTTTTCAGTTGTGCTTTGTACTTAACCTATAGTCTACATTGTCAATAGGAAAAATGGTGAAATCCACAGTACTAGACGCTCAAACTCAGCAGGGCATTTGGGGACCTTGGTGAGATAAGCATTTGAGTGGGCTTAAGGAGATGTTTGAGCAAAGGAAAATTTGGAGATTGAATCTTGACACTTCTTAATCAGAATAATATTCAAATCCAAGAAGTGGAGCAAAAATAAGTACTAACTATGGGATAGAGTGGGAGAAGGAAACAATAAGATTAGAAAGGTTTTAGAAATACTAAGTAAGAGAGAAAGAATGTAGGAGGTGATGAGGGTGATAGTGTGGTTGGCAGGGGTGGAGTTTTGGCATAATTTTAAGTGTATACCTAATAAGATTTAAACATGAGCTGTCAGAGGAATCATTTCTAGGTTAGAACAAGGTATAGACAGAGACTCAGAACATCAGAGATTTGTTACTATTTCTTAACTTTTGTAAAATATTACATAATTATGTTGACTCTTTGTGGTTGATTCCAGCAATAAAAACTGACCCACCCTTAATGTTAAAACATGGAAGGTAAATCTTGTCCAGGGTTGTTCTGAGTTGTCTTATATATTAAAGTTGTGTAAGAATAGTATTCTGAATCCAGTATCTTTTTCCTATTATGATGAATTAAACTCTCATCTTTACCCTGGTGGGAGTGGCATATTTATTCTCAAAGGGTATAATGGACCATAATGGAAAAAAGCTGATGAGTATATACATTGTAACCTGTAGGTAAAAAACGTATTATTGCTGTTACCCAGGACTCAACCGTGAAGCAACATATAAAGGAGGAAATATCATTACTATTCACCTTATCCTTTACAGAATTTATTACTATTGTAATTATATTTTAAAAACATGCATTTTTAGCAACAAATGTTCTGAAAATTGCCATTTTCTATAGAACAATACATAGGTAGATAGGTAGATGATCAATACATAGATAGATAGATAGATAGATAGATAGATAGATCCAGGCAGACACATGCATGTCTGTAAGTATCTCTGTGTGATGCATGTATACTCTATTTTGATCGAATTTTTGTTAACTGAAAAATTTCTAGACTTCAGAATTTTGAAATACCCATTACTAGGCTCATATGTGACTATTTGTGGTCTTTGGGTTTTTTGGCATTCAAATATCTCATAAATGACAAAATTAATCTATGTTGCTGCAATCAGGAAAAAAAAATACCAATAAAAAGGGGAAAACGAATACCTCTTTCCAAGGGTCAAACCTACAGCCCATTCCTAGTCTGAAGTAACTTCTGTTGTCTACTCACCTCTTTGTGTGGTAATTAGCTCAGGTTTAGGAGGAATTCCTTTTTCTTGATGCACCTGAGTTTTTAATGCTATTTCCTGGCCATCGGGTAACAGAAATGTGTCCCACATGGCCCAAGGTTTACATGCATGAATAAAGGTCTGAAATTTAACATCAAAGAGATGTCTTTCCCCTCAAGAAAGTCCTGTGAAAGCTTAGGTTTCTCTGTCACCAGGACAGTAGAATATCTAAGGAAATAGGTTCATCAGATTTATGTCTTCATCCAATGACAAAATAGAGGATGAGGAGACTCTTCCAGCTAGAATCCAGGGAGGCACCAAAAAGAGAAACATTATAAACCCTTAGTTCTCATCCATCTTAACCTCTGTGGTTAGTAATGCGCTCAACCAGTCCAAACTAAGACATCTCTTTCTGACCATTACCCAGCAAGGTTGTGCTGTACTCACTTTCATCTTAGCGGTTTACATATATTTTAGATAAAGGATGAAACATAAGTTACCACTCCATGCTACATAGATTTTCCTTCTCTCATTATTGATTATTTTGTTGCCAGGCAATACACTTTTAAAATAACTAAAAGCACAATAGAAAATCCGTAAGTATTTTATCCTTACCCCTTGGCATAATTTTCTGTTTTCCACAATGCCATTTTCTGGGCATTTTGCCCATTATGAAGACTCTCCTTTAATGAGCCCTGAAACATCTACTTGTGCAGGAGCCGCAGTAAGACGCAAGTTAGGTATCTTCTGAATGACTTCAGTATCTACATGAAATACCCAGAAGAAGGCCTAGAAAAGATCACAAACAATAAACTTTGGTCAGATGCTTGGAGAAGAGCACCCTTCACAAAGCAACAGTTACTGAGTACACTTAAGGAAGCAAGCCAGCTATGATTCCTGCCCCTCAGAGGTCACATCTATTATTCCTGCCTTATGAAGAGTTCAACAATAAGGTGGTAGTTGGTATAAGTGGGGATTAAGGATGAGCTGGGGAAGAATCAGTGAGAAGGAGTCGTATTTAAGGAAGTAAAGTGGATAGAAATCTTCCCCATCCCAGAAGATAACTTGTTGGGCATTTTCACCTAAGTCAACAGTTAGAGAACATTTTTTTGTAAAGGGCAAAATAGTAAATAATTTAGCCTTTGCAGTCCATACAGTCTCTGTCACAACTACTCAACTCTGCAATGTTCCAGTTGAATTTCAGACCCAGGTGGTAGCTGGGTTTGGCCTAAGGGTCATAGTTTGTTGACCCCTGATATAAATGATCACAGTTTCAAACTTGGAAGTATGTTTAGAGGGTGATATAATTAATAGAAAAAGAAATAGAAGAAGATGTGGGTTTCATGGGACAAGACAATGAGTTTGGCATTCAAAACTATTTAATTTAATACAACAAGTATTTCCTAAGCACTTACTGTGTCTGAGGTGTGATACTGGGTAAAACAGATAAGGAAATGGATAAAATATGAGCTCTGCTCTCAAGGAGTTCACAGTCTATCATACAATGGATAAAAGCATGCCATGGAGTCACAGCTTTAGGGAAGTACTATGTCCTGAATTAAGCAAGCCATGTACACAGGCTCAATAAAGTGCCTCATTCGAATCCTATTAGTTCACAAAACACACTCGTGGTTCAGTGAGCTGGACTGAGAAGGACAAGCAGAAAAAGTTCCAAGCTCACCTTGACAAAGGAAATAAGTTCTTTGGTTTTAGATACTGAAAAGTATGGTACGCTCAAAAGTGTGCCCCCTCCTGAAGATATCCACATCCTAATCCCTAGAAACCTGTGAATATGTTACCTTGCGTGGCAAAGGGACTATGCTGATGTGATTAAATTAATGATCTGTGACAGTGAGATTATCCTGGTAGGCCAAATAAAATCACAAGGATCCTTCTAAAAGGGATTTGGGGAGGGGCACCTGGGTGGTTCAGTCAGTTAAGCGTCTGACTTCAGCTCAGGTCATGATCTCACAGCTTGTGGGTTTGAGCCCCATGTCAGGCTCTGTGCTGACAGCTCGGAGCCTGGAGCCTGCTTCGGATTCTGTGTCTCCCTCTCTCTTTGCCCCTCCCTGCTCACACTCTGTCTCTCTCTCTCTTTCAAAAAATAAACATTATTTATTTATTTATTTATTTATTTATTTATTTATTTATTTATTTTAATAAATAAAAGGGACTTGGAGAGGTCAGATAGAAAAGTTACTATGATGATAGAAATAGAAATTGGGGTGATTTGGCTGCCAGGCAAGGAATGTCAGCAAGCTCTAGAGACTGGAAGAGACAAGGAATAGATTCTCCCCTAGGGCCCCCAGAGGAACTGGCCTTGCCAATACCTTGATTTTAGCCCCATTAGTCTCCTTTTAGACTTCTAACCTCCAGAACGTAAGATTGAATTTGTGCGGTTTTCAGCTACTAAATTTGTGGTAATTTCTTACTATAGCAACTATAGAAACTAATACAAGAAGTAAAACCAAACTAAGTTATACTGCAGTCAAATTTCATTTTTTCCCGAGCTCCATGAGAGCAAAAGTTTTATATTCATAACACTTAGAATAGTGCCAGAAGCAGAGTATATGCTCAATTATAAAACAGTGAAACAATGAATGCCATAGTGGTACCATAATACTTCAGAAATATAGGAGAGTTTAAAACCTAGAGGAATGGTCCTATAGGGAGAAAAAAAAATTATCTAAAATATGCTGTTGGGAACTATAAAAATAACTGTGTCTTAGCCACATGTTTATACCTAAAAGACGCAGATGCAGAAGAATCATCTAAATTTTAAGGTAAATTATTGAGCCAAATTCTCCAATATACATTCCTTTTCTCATGTAACCTATTGTTCTTTTATAAATGAGGTGGTCTAAACTTCAGTTCTATTTAATAAATGTTTTTCTCTATACTTCTGATTGTTCCGGCTATTCCTCTTGGAACTGGGCAGAGAAAGAATTTGGAAATCCCCGCTGTTTCAGGGAGGAGGCTAAAACTGATGATTCCTACAAGCCTTGAAGTTCACGTCTACATCCCTCAACATCACTATGACAAGGAAGGGTGACTATTCCACCTGTCTTAAAAAGAAAAGCCTTCACACTGATCTTCTATGGCCACTTTGCTTCTTTAAAGTTTTCCTAACTTGAGGGGTGGTGGAAGTAAGGTAAAGAATAAAGAAAAGAAAATGAACTCAAATATCAAATTCACTAGATGCCTTTTTTTCAAACCCCACCAACCACAAAGCTTTATTAGTGAGAGTCAATGATTACTGTAAGAAACTCCCAAATCTTGGTGGTTTAGCGTAGTTTACTGAATCATGTGCTTACATAAAAAAAAAAAAAAAAAAAAAGAACCCAAAGTAAATGTTCCTAATCAGTGGTTAGTCCTCTGTGTGGTTAGTCAGAGATCCAGGACTTCCCAGGGCCTTGTAGTCCTCCATAAGATCAATAGAAGAGAGAAAATCATACAGGAGCTATGGAACTAGGAAGTAGAAAAAAACAGATTTGGTAAGAATAAAGGCTCTACGTAAGCTGGCCTCTGGCCACTCCCACCAACTCATTTCCTGTTCTTCTTTCCCTCATTTCATGTATTCCAGCCATTTTAGTCTTTTTGCTGACCTTTAAATATACCAAGTCAAGGTCCTGCCTCAGAGCCTTTATTATCTGAAAAGCTATCTCGCTATTCACCAGACACACACAGCTTGCCCCCTAACTTCACTCTGCTCAAAACCACCTCTTGAGAGGATTTCTCTGATCACCTCCACCCATCTAAAATAGCACCCTGTCACTCCAGTCTCTTAACTCTTCTCTTCCCCTTTATGACATTCATCACTATCTGACATAACATATATTTGTTTATACAGTTTTTATCTGTTTCCCTCAGTAGACCGTAAGCTCCTGAAGTCAGAGACATTTGTCTGTTTTATTCATCCCTATATTTGGAGCATCTAGAACATTGCCCAATACATAATATAACACTAAGTAAGCATTTTATTGACTGAACTATGTTTCTTAATAAGGACTTCAAACAGGTAAATACCACAGTAACTGTTTTCTAGTGACCTGTTTGGAGCACAGCACAGGATACTCTTAAATGTCTCTTATACATCCCTCTTCATCATCCCACTACCTCCTTTCCATCTTGAATTTAAGACTCATTACAAAGAACTGCTTTCTCAAAACTGCAGCTTCCCCGTGTTTCATAGTGTCTCATGTGTCGCTCGTGCCTATATGGAAATCAACTACTTATGCATCTGTCTCCCTCCCAGAACTATGAATTCCTCCTGGGCAGGGCTGTGTATTATTCAACTGTGTGTCCTCATTGCTTAGCATAGTGTCTGGCATATGGTAGAATCTTAACAAATATCTGCTTGTCAGAACAGTTTAATGATTTTGAAGACTTCTTGCTTCAGGAAAACTTTTCAAGAGAAAAAAAAAATCCACTCAAACTTCCCTAAGCGGTGCTAGTAAGAATTTGGCAAAACATTATTCCTCCCAACTCCTTCTGAATTGTAAGAATGCAAGCAAAACTATTCCTTGAATCATGTATAATTAGTGCAATGGTTGTTAGAGCTGGCTTGTTTTCAGTGTCATTATGATACAGTAATCTAATATAGTTATAATATGTTGCTATATATGTACATGGTAGTACATTGAGATCTCCTGAATAATGTACATATCCTATTTATGTAATTTTATAGAATTTAGAACATAATCCTATTTTAAATGATTGTAGAGATTTTAGTATTTGTTTGTTTTTAACTCTGAATCATTTTGTTTTTGAATTCATGACCAGATAAATCAGACCTAATGGTAGCATTACTGCTATAGGGAAAAAGATCCATTTCATACTAATACGCTTTTTTTTTAACGCCTATTTATTTATTTTGAGAGAAAGAAAGAGAGTGGGGGAGGGGCAGTGAGGGAGGGAGAGAGAGACTCCCAAGCAGGCTCTGTGCTGTCTGCACAGAGCCCAACTTTGGGCTCAATTCCATGGTTCCTGAGATCATGACCTGAGCCTGAGCCACCCAGGCACCCCCTAGTATGCTTTTTTTGTTGTTTATTTATTTATTTTGAGAGAGAGAGAGCATAAGTTAGGAAGGGGCAGAGAGAGAGAAAATCCCAAGCAGGCTCCACACTGTCAGTGCAGAGCCCAACACGGGGCTCAAATCCACAAAGCACGAGATCATGACCTGAGCCGAAGTCAGACACTTAACTGACTGAGCCACCCAAGTGCCCCAATATGCTTTCTGACATAACTTCTAGAACTGTCTTATATAGAGAGAAACATAGAGATTCCTTATAGTAAATGAATAATTAGGGAGATAAGTCATCCTGGAAATTACAAATAGAAGTAATAACCCATTTGGTGATTAGGAAAATCTAATAGTCTTCTTAACTAAAAAAGTCTTTTTGCATTCGTATTTCTTATGTTTAAAAAGTTTCCACCAGTGCCTGGGTGGCTCATTCGGTTGAGCATCTGACTCAATTTTGGCTCAGGTCATGATCTCAGGGTGGTGGGATCAAGCCCTGCCTAGGGCTTTGCACTGAGCATGGAGCCTGCTTAAGATTCTCTCTCCTCCTCTCTCTCTGCCTCTTCTCTCTCTCTCTCTCTCTCTCTAAAATAAAAAAAAATTGTTTCCAGAAAATCTAATAATACTTAGAAGAATATTATCTCATCAGAGGTGCTTTCAATCTATAAAAAATTAAAACATACTATTGATATATCTAGGCTTTATGGATCCCCTCTGTAAATTCATATATTTTCTGATATATACACACATATATTCATATTTAGACACACATTATATATAAATATATAACACTGTGTGTTTATATATATGTATGTGTGTGTATATATATATGTATGTGTGTATATATGTGTATGTATATATGTATATGTGCATATATATGTACATATGCATATATATGTATACATGTATACATGTACATATATGTGTGTATTTATGTGTATGTATATGTATGTGTATGTATACATGTACATGTATATGTGTGTATACATTTACATATGTATGTATATGTATGTATGTGTATGTGTATGCATATGTTTACCATGGTCAATAACCATGTCTCCCAGGAAAGGGAATCATGTCTTTTAGAAATTCTGTTCCACCATATTATTTGCACTTTATGGACTGATTAGATGTTTGGTTCTGTCTTCACCCATGCAAAAGAGTCAATTTAGGATATAAGATATGGCAGCCAAAGGATGTAAATCCGTAAAATGCATTTCACCCATTTCTATTTGGATCCTTACCTCAAAATCAGTAATATCTAATCTACCACATCATGGTGAATATCAGCCATAGAAAATTAAGCCAACTGAATATTATAATGTTAATATAATTATCAATGAATATGAGTCTATAAATCCATAAGAACTAAACATAACCTAAATTTCTCTGGGATCTTAATAGGCATCAAACTGATTGACTTGACAATAAGGAGTGCTTTGGTGGCTTCAAGTTTCAGGAAGTAAAGTGGGACACCTAGTACAATTCTACCTTTAGGTGAGGTAAGGGGAAAGATAGGATAGGAAGATTGCAGATAGGTAAGGGGAAAGATAGGATAGGAAGATTTGATTGAAATTTTTCCTTTCATTTTCCAGGTTTCACTACCATTCTGGAAGAGCTGTTAGATAAATCAGATTTTCTGTTTTGCACAAATCCAGAAGACACCATTTACATAGAATACAATTTTATTCCTTGAGTTGTGCACTTTCATAACTACATCAACTTAACCAGTCTGGGAAAACTGAATATATTCATCAATCCACAAACAATATGATAACGTGAGTTTATTCATTCATTAATTCAGTCCTTATTAACGACTGATGCAGTGGTGATGCGAAATGCCAAATCACTGTTTATTTTTGCAAAGGCTTCATATCCATTGCAGAAAACAAAATCAGGAACTATATCTTATTTTTTTAATTTATTTCTGTTCTATTTTTCTTTTGTGATATGATACTGCACATTTCCATCAGGAATCTTTACAGTTCCTCATTGAAAAAGAACATTCCATCCAATATATTGTAGGTTAGACCTGTCAAAAAGAAAGAGCAAGAGGCCAGCTAGCTGGCTGTCTGGTTGGCTATTTTAGGCAGAGTCTCTTGGGGATGTAGTACCTGTATGAGGCTAACACAGGCCAGGTGTTTAGCTTTGCAGTTTGCTAAAATCCATTCTATCTGTTCACCCTAAGTGTGATCAAACTCTGGGGAAATTATCTGGGCTAAAAAAGACTCACAAGAGATGGATATGCAAACCAAAGTATCAATTTATTTGCACAGGTTGACATATTTGCACAGGTTGACAGTATCATTGATCAGGATAATGCATTAAGGAAACAGACATGAAAAGGTTACTCATGAGCTCATTCTTAGAGTAAGAGAAGTTGAGAACTTTAAAAAATATTCAATCGGACTTAAACTATCTGTTAAAATATTTTAAACAGCTTTATTAAGACATAATTAATGGGGTGCCTGAGTGGCTCAGTCTGTTAAGTATACCTGAGTCTTGATTTCAGCTCAGGTCATGATTTTGTAGCCACGAGATTGAGCCTCAGCACGAAGCCTGCTTAATATTCTCTCTCTCCCTCTGCCCCTCTCCTCTGCTCTTTCTCCAATTCTCAAAAAAAAAAAAAAAAAAAAGATAAAATTCACATAGCATACAATTCACTATTTTAAATTGTACAATGTTTTTTAATATATTCACAGTGTCATGCAACCATCACCCCTATCTAATCTTAGAACATTTTCATCACCCCAAAAAGAAATCCCATACCCATTAGCAGTCACTCCACATTCTCTCCTTTTCCCTGCTTTACAGCCCTAATTAGGCAATCACTAATCTACTTTCCATTTCTATAGATTTTTGTATTCTGGACATTTTCTATCAATGGGATCCTACAAAATGTGATCTTTCGTGACTTCTTTCACTTTACATGTTTTCAGAGTTTTTCCATGCTGTATCATGTATCAATACTTTTTTATTTCCAAATAAAATTCTATTTTATGGGTGTTTGTACTGCAGTTGATGGATATTTGGGTTTTTCTACTTTTTAGCTGCTATGAATAATGCTGTTATGAACATTTGTGTACATATTCTTTTGTGGGCATATGTTTTCATTTCTCTTGGGATATACTTAGGGTACAATTGCTGGGTCATGTGGTAACTCCATGTTTAACCTTTTGGGGACCTGCCAAACTATTTCCCAAAGGAGCTGTACCATATCTAATTCCCTTTTGCAGTTATGAGCATTCCAATTTCTCCACATCTTTGCCAGCATTTATTTTCTGTTGTATGATAGTAGACATTCTAATGGGTATGAGGTAGTATCTCATTGTGGTTTTGATTTGCATTCTCCTTCTGACTAATGATATTGAACATTTTTTCATGTGCTTATTGACCATTTGTATATCTTCTTTGGAGAAACGTCTATTCATATCCTTTGACTGTTTTTTAACTAGAACATATAATTTTTTTATTGACAAGTAATATTACATTGCCATATTTTATGTATCCATTCATCAGTTGATGAGCACTGTTAAATAATTTTTTGTGTTTTGTGTTTTTATGGAGGATGTTGGTGATCTCAGCAGATGGAGAAGGCTGGGAATTTGGACTAGGGAAACTACCTTGGTTTATGGGCCTGACTCAGAAAAAAAGTAATAGTGTCTGAAAGAATGGGCAAATTTTGTTACATAGAGCTCACATCTTTAAAGTGGAGGGAAGGTAGAACAGACTTAGAAGTGAATGAGGCAAGGCAGTCTCTAGATGGTGGTTCTATTTGATTTTTTTTTTATTTGAGAGAGAAAGAGAGAGATAGAATGCATGAGTGGGGGAGAGTAAGAGAGAGAGAGAGAGAGAGAGAGAGAGAGAGAGAGAATCTTAATCAGGCTCCATGCTCAGTGAGTCCATTGCATGACTGTGGGATCATGACCTGGGCCAAAATCAAAGTCAGATGCTCAACTGACTGAGGATGGTGGTTATATTTAAAATTACATGCTAGTTGCATTCTCTTTCCAGGAGATCTATCTAATTTAGAGCTGGACTCCACCCAATTACCAGAAAAAATTGCACCTAAGTACCATCATCCCTTCCATTGGATAAAAAGGGCTGGCAAGAGCTAAGAAGGGTCAGGGTCTCAAACAAGCATGCTGGAGTGCTAGCGAATGCAGCTTTACTAAAAAACCAGGCAGAAGTAGGACCATATGAACGAAGAGAACATGATAGAGAACAGAGAGGAAGGTTGATCATCATTGCAGATATGGTGGCTCATGGTCCACCTTAGTCATTCCATGTCAAATGTGGAAATTCAATGAGATTATTTCCACATGTCACCAGCTACAGGATGTGAGTCTATTGCCTGTCTTGGTCAGAGCTGGCTTCAGGACTAGAGAGCTGGAGGGTATGTAGTGAAAAGCCTGAGTTCTGTGGCAACATGGAGCAAGAAAAGGCAAAGACTTCAAACCTCTCCAGTCAAAATATATATTTGACACTAGCTTATCTGTCTATCAATAATCTTTTTTTTTTTTTTCATTAGAAGAAAGTACTAACTCCTCCTTTGGTTCCTTTCTTCCAGCATTAGAACAGATTTCTGAGCCTTTGGTCTAATACCAAATGAAATGGTTAATTGATGTTTAGGCATCATTGTGTTTAGCGGTCATATGAAAAAAAGTACCTTCAAACACCAGAATCATCCCCGGTGATAATGACCCTGTTATGAGAGCTGCCATGAGGGAACAGCTCCCAGGTCAAATGCAAAATGGTGAAATGTCATGCCAAATGCATACTATATGCATTGTTATTTCTGTATTTCTCTCACTATCTCTCTCCAATACTATGTATGTATGTTGATGTAAATTAAATGTACATATGAACTGTTGGCACTCTACTGCTTTCGTTTCGTTAGTTATATTCCAATTCCTTTTCCTGATGTTACACCCTAGATAAGTTAAGAGAACCAACTCTGGAGACCCATTGCTAGTTTGGTCAATGAGATTTTTAATAGAGACTTAGGATAGACCATAATCTCAATGGCAAATATTTTTTCAATACTTAGCCAATATTGTTTTTTGTATCTACCATGTGCTAGAAACTGTGCCAGGCGCTCAACATAAACCAAGAAAAAATTCCTGTTCAGAAAGAGATTACAGTCTAAGAGTGGTAAGTGGAGAGGCACACAAGTAAATAGGCAATGAAATATCAAGAGATAAACAGGAAGGTGTTTTATGAACACAAAGTAGAAGTACTTAACTCAATCCTGGGGACTCAAATAACCTTTCCAGGAGAAATGGCTTTACCAAAGACATGAAAATTAAGTAAGTATTAGCCAAATGAAGGAGGTAGATATGGGGCAGTAAATCATGCCAGAGGGAACAACTTGTAAGAAAGCACTCCCTACATTTAAGGGACTATATCAAGCAGTCAGTGGAATGTATCAAGCAGTCAATCAAATTCTCTTTCCTGGGAAGTTTGAATGCAATTTGTGCAGAGGAAAAAAAAGGGTTCAGATAATAGTTGTGTAGGCAGAGAAGCAGAAAAGAAGCACTTAGAAAGTTCTTCAGAGTCTTCAGAAGGAGAAGCAACAGCAGATGGCTGCTTCTAAAGGGACAATGTGACCAAGTCACCAGAGAGCTTCACAGTGGACCAGAAGCATCACTGTTGATCACAGGGTCTGCTGCTGTATCCTGAGCAATATATACCGTTTTCCATGCAGCTATTACAAGAGCCTATAAGAACTCTTCAGTTGTGGGAGGCAATCCCAACTTGAAAATAATTAACCAATGTAAAATTCAGTGGTGGAGCTTGAATTCAAGCACGCCTGAATGTAATGGTTTAAATTATATCACCAGAAAAAGAACTCCTCACTTTCTCTCCATCTCCCAGCTCTGCTTTCCTTTCCTTTCCTTTGTCTTCATGTCTCCCTCATACAAATTGTCTACAAATGGCCTCCATTAACAGTTCCAGTTTTACATTATACCTAGTCAGGAGACCCATCTTTCCCAAGAGTTCTAGTAATAGTTTGGGTCTTGTACCCATCCATGATCCAATTACTGTGACCAGGAACAGGTGGTTCTCCTATTGCTCTAAGTAAGACATACTATTTACCCCTTGGTCAGGGTCAGCCCCACCTAGTCACATGGGCTGAGTTATGTAGCTCTTCAATGGAAAATTGAGATGTAGTCATTAGCAAGGGGTGAATGGAAGTCAAGAAGACAGAGACAGCAGGTGTCTTGCATAGATGGTTCCCTGCATCCTTATTTCCTGGTGCACTTTAAACAAGTTTCCAGTAGCTGAGGTGAACTGAGCATGATTTTTGTTCCTTATAGCCCAAAAGCACCTAGCAAAAATAATCACTGGAACACAGTCCTGTATGAAATAGACTTTCACATGTATGACATGCAGGTTTTAAATAGAAGGTGGCTATCCGCAAGTGTACATGGCTAAAATGGCCAGATGAAGAACCAAATCCTTCCACATTGCATACCCGTGACAACAGTGTAGACACAACCCCAGTTTTCAGAGCCTGAAGCCATTTAGGACTCTTCCTTCGTCTTAAAGTTAGCTAGAAATCTTTTGTGATGAAATGATTGCTCCATCTCCTCTCACTTTAATTAGAGTAGTTGATTTTCAAAATGCCTAGCGCAACAGCTGGAGCAGAGTCAATTCTTTAAAAAACTGTTGGCCTTAAGTTCCACAAATGTTAACAATCAACAGGTGATGTGCTACGTTTGATAATAAAAAATGGTATAATACAAAGACTTGGTTCTCATGAAACTCTGAGTGTATTCAGGAGAAAAAACATGAATTGTAGTACAGTGTTTTATTAACTACGACAAGGATGGATACTTCATACAGATGTATCACAGAGGAGGAAGTAATTAAATAGAAGAATGGGTGGTTTTGGCAAGTGTTCCTGAAGGAAGCGAAAGCTAACGCAAATTTTGATAGGTGAATAGGAATTTGATAAGCAGCTATGAGGAAAGGGCACTTCCGGGGGGGGGGGTGGAGGGCACAATCAAAGCAAAGTCATGGTGTCGCAGAACAATCTACTAGTGTGATAAAAACTATTACAGAAATAGAAAATGTGAGTTTAGGGAGCAGCAAGAGATGATGTCAGTAGGACAAGCAGTGATCCGAGTGTCTCTTATGCAATCAATTGAACAAGCCTAGCTTAAGAATATTCCAGATAGAGATAATCTAAACATTTGGCAATAGGACATTGATTAAATATACAGTGGAATACTAAGTAGGCAAAAGATGATGCTGCAGAAGGCTACTTAGCATCAGAAGAGGGGGAACCGGAAGTTGGGTAGGGAGGGACGGAAGGAGGAGAGGGGGGAGGGAGGGAGGAAAATAAGTAGGAACCTAACTTATACGGCTTGCTGTGGTCTTCCAGAAATCCAGATGCAGGCAGGGAACCTCCAAACAGACCTGAATGTGAGTCACAGTCACTTTCAGTGTCTGTGAAAGATATTGCTAAGGGATGATCCTAGGGCCGACCTTCCTTCTCCCTTACTAACAGAACCTCAATTTTGATTGGGGCACCAGGATTTTTTCTAGACAGCCTAGAAAAATCAAGGCAGGTCCATTCCTCCTTGCTAGGGGCCCATTTTCAGAGTATTCCTGGGTGATTTGGTGACTGAATTCTGGCCAACTATTTGGGACTAGGAGAGTGGGTTCTGGAAAATGTTTTTCTTCCATGAAAAAAAAAATGGAGGTTCCCTTTTCCACAGGAATTCTTTTCTTCCTGTTGTAGAAGAGGAAAAAAATCTTTTCCTTCTATCCTCCTAACTTCTCCAGCTGAAGCCCTATAGACAGAGAAAGACAAATTAAGACAGGAAAAAGAAACCGAATTTATTTACCTGTGCGTTGTGCATAGATCCAGTACAAACTCAGTGATGTATGACTCAAATGGGTGGGCTTATCTTAATAAAGAGCAATCATTTTGTAGAGAAATGACCAGACAAAGGAAAAGGGGGTATAGGCTTTTAGGGTCAGCAAACTGTGGCAAGGTAAATGTATGAGGGGAACCTAATGAAAGCCAAGGGTTATTTTAGCAAGATTGGTTCGCAGACCCATCTTGGGGCTGGCTCTCCATCTTTTTCATGGCCACAAGACTTCCCAGGAAAGGGGCTTATAGCAGTCCTCATTTCTCAGAAGTTTTCTTTTAGTCTGATAAGGAAAGCTCCAAGAAGGCTTTCTTATGCATCTGTTGGCTCCTATTTGCCTCCAGCTCAAAACTGGACATATGACAAAATGACATATTTTGCAGTGGCATATTCAGATCCCCTACATTGTTTTGAATGTGGTTTGTAATGATAGAATTTTTTTTTTTAGTTTAGTTATTTTGAGAAAGAGAGTACATGCATGTGCACGAGCAGGGGAGGGGCAGAGGGAGAGGGAGACAGAGGACCCCAAGCAGGTTCCACACTGTCAGCACAGAGCCTGATGTGGGTCTCAGTCCGACAAACCTGTGAGATCATGACCTGAGCCAAGATGAAGAGTCGGATGCTTAAGAGACTGAGCCACCCAGGTGCCCTGTAATAAAATAATTTTTGTAGTGATGGCAGCCTTCTTGTAACCATGCAGTGGTAAGTCTATTTAGAACCCACTACTGGGCAGAATGCAGGGATATAAAAGAAATAGGTGGCTCAGTCGGTTAAGTGTCCGATTTCAGCTCAGGTCATGATCTCATGGTTCATGGGTTTGAGCCCCACATTGGTCTCTTTGCTGACAGTTCAGAGCCTGGAGCCTACTTCATATTCTGTGTCTCCCTCTCTCTCTTTCCCTCCCCCACATGTGCTCTGTCTCTCTCTTTATCAAAAATAAATAAACATTAAAAAAGATTTTTTAATAAATAACTAAAAGAAATAGAAGTTATAGTCCCTGAGACCAAAAGCCTATAATCCAGAGTGTCAAGACATGTGCACATGAATTAACAGAACACTTACAAAACAACTTACAGTATTAGTCAGTGCTAACTAGCATGGAATTGACGGCAGCCCTCCAGAATTCACTGTTGGTAACTCTGTCCTGCCAATGTTTCTTGCCAATCCAGCTAGATGGATGAAGCTTTTAGGAAAGATGTGACATTTAGAGAGGATTCTACTCTCAAATTCTTACCTTTTTAAAATATATTGCTGCCCCTGTTTAAACATGACTAACAGCTTTCACTCAGAAAGGGAATAGTCTATCCAAAAAAAAGCATCGGGCCAGACATTGAGCTTCAGTCTTGGTAAAGGCACTTTTAGCTGTTGGACATCATGAAGGTCATTTAAACATCTGGGATTTTCGTTCCCGATTTCTAAATTGGAGATAATGATCCATCCGACAATATTTCCTGAGCACTTAATAAGTGTTGGACACTATTTTAGGCGATAAGGATATAGCAGTGAACTAGAGATGAAGTCCCTGCCCTCATAAACAGTAGATATCAATAAACAAATATATACTCTATCAAGATACAGTAGTGGGCCCAATGGAAACACATAGAGCAGGGGTAAGGAAGATAAAAGAATGGCACATGTAAGTGGGAAGGGGAGCTGCAATTTTACATAGAATGGTCAAGAACACCACTTTGATAAGAGACTTGCATTTCCTTCCTTGTGTGTTGCATGCGCATGCACAGGCCTGCTTTTCTGGGGGCTTACGGGAGGAAGTCAAGTGACTGAAAATATGTAAAAAGTGCTTGGTAAATTATTCTATGTGAACATAAGGGGTTATTATCAGTGTTATTATTGCAGGGGAAGTCTAAACTCCTTAGTTTGACATTTAAGATCCTAAGCAACACAACCTTTCCAACCCACCTTTTCAGTTTTGTATCTACTCTCCAGTATTAGTCTAACTTCCAGATTTATCTAATTTACTTGGCAATTAATCATATACCATCTCATGTGGCTTCTCCTATTATTTCTTCTGTTTAAATCCTTTATTATTTCACTTTTCAGAAATTCTGTGCCCCAATAATATGATAAACTTCTCTATATCAGAGTTTTTCTATAAATGTCTTGAGCATAAAAGGTGTTCAATAATTTTTATTGATTTTGTTTGACATACTGGTTTACTGTTTCTCATCACTTCAAAAACCATCACTTGGGGGCGCCTGGGTGGCGCAGTCGGTTAAGCGTCCGACTTCAGCCAGGTCACGATCTCGCGGTCTGTGAGTTCGAGCCCCGCGTCAGGCTCTGGGCTGATGGCTCGGAGCCTGGAGCCTGTTTCCGATCCTGTGTCTCCCTCTCTCTCTGCCCCTCCCCCGTTCATGCTCTGTCTCTCTCTGTCCCAAAAATAAATAAAAAACGTTGAAAAAAAAAATTAAAAAAAAAAAAAAAACCATCACTTGGTTTGGAATTGAAGTTACACTCGATTTTGTCTGAGTTTTGAATTGCATTATTTATCCTAGAAGCAGATATTTGAGAAGCAGAATTTTGAACAATTCTGTATTGTTAAAGAGGGCCTTTAACAGCAGTTAGGACTTCCCCTAAGGATTACCTCAGCGTCATTCAGACCAATAAGGTATGGTAGAAACTGTTAAGATAAGTACCAATCGAGGTTTCAGTAGGCATAATAATAATCTTCCAAAAATATCTAATCCTAATCTCTGGGACCTATGAATATGTTACCTTACATGACAAAAGGCCCTTCATGGATGTGATTAAGTTAAGGATCTTGAAATGGAGAGATTCTTCTGGATTATCTGGGTGTACCCAAGGTAATCACAATGGTCACAAGCCAGGGAATATAGGCTGTCTCCAGAAACTGGGACCAATAAGGAAGGAAAAGATTATCCCCTCAGAGCCTCCAGAAGGAATGCATAGCCCTGCTGGTCCTTTGATTTTAGCCCTGTAAGACCTATTTTCAGACTTTCAATTTCCAGAACTGTAAGCTAATACATTTGTGTTATATCAAGCTACTGAATTTGCAGTAATTTGTTACAGCATCAGTAGGAACTACCCACGTGGCATAGTAAAAACAACCTTGAATTAGAGATCTGTCACAGTCTAGCCACTACTGCCTGCATATTAATTGTTAACCTCAGGAAACTCAGTCCACCTCAGTTTTCTTTCCTGTAACATGAAATTATTCTTGCCTTACAGTGTTGTTATAAAGACAGATAAAATTATTTATGTGCACGCTTTGTAAAGTGTTTTGTGTTACATACGTCAGGTGTAAAACTTTAAGCTTTTCTTAATGAGGGTGAGAACTGGAATGGAAGATATCTGTCCTTGGTGCACCAACGCCTTCGATATTATACCATAGCCACCCCTGTTGTTTTGGAAGGGGATGGCCACCCAGCACATTGTCACAACCATCTCTCCACAACCAAATTGAACATGATGAACTGATTACAGTATTCTCTGACTAGGAGCCAAGATAAAACCACAGAGTCCTTCTTAACCCACCTTCAGAGAGCTGCTATGGGGCGCCTGGATGGCTCAGTTGGTTAGGCATCTGACTTCAGCTCAGGTCATGATTTCACGGTCCTTGGGTTTGAGCCCTGTGTCGGGCTCTATGCTGACAGCTCAGAGCCTGGTGCCTGTTGCGGATTCTGTGTCTCCCTCTCTCTCTGCCCCTCCCCTGCTTGTGCTCTGTCGCGCTCTGTCTCAAAAATAAAAAAGAATTTAAAAAAAGTTGTTATCAACCAACTAGAGCTAGGGTGAAATAATTTAATTCAAATCCCTGGTCTAGTAGATTAGAAAGTTTGGTTCCTTGGCCAACAGCATGGACATCACTGTGAGCTTCTTAGCAATGCCCACATAAGACCTACATAATCAGAATCTTCATTACAACAAGATCCTTGGGTGAGTCCTGTGTACTAGTTCAGAGGACATATTTTGGAGTGGGTTGAATCCTGGCTGTGCAGGTTACTAGGGTGTGGCCTCAACCAAAGTGTCTAAATCATGGAAGCCTGTTTTCTTGCCTATACAGTGGAGAACAATACCCGCCCCCCTGAGTTGCTGTGGAACTCAGAGAAGGCACATATAAGGCCCTTTACATAGTGCCTGCCAACAATATTCAGTTAATAACAGTTATTTTCCTTGTATCATTTGCAGCATCTCTAGCTGTTAACCATACTACACATCCATATAGTACTACCGGAGCCACTTGGCAGGGACGATTTTCAAAGCCATCCACGCCCATCAGTGGGGGTGGGGGAGAGGGAAGAAAGACAAGAAAACCGTCCGCAATGCCATCTCCAAATACGCAGGATACTGTCCGTTTTGCAACACATGTGAAACGTCGGGGAGTTCCTTGTTCTCAGATTTTCGCTGCACGTGGCTTTATTAGAAACCGTCTGCTAGAGTCTAGACACATACATGGAGTCTGGTGACCTGTGGGAAGGAGCAACGGCCAGAATTCCTGCCGAGTCGCTCTGGGCCCTAGTCCTCTACCTTAGTCTCCTTAACTTTCCACCTGCCGCTGGTCACCTTGCAGCAGAACGCTGACCCTCCAGCCGCTGCCCCGCTACCCCCCACCCCCCTGCCGCGCTGCAAGTAGCCGCTGCAAACCCTTCCCGGGGGACCTGGAAGGCTGGGCTGGGGTGCGGCGGGGGCGGAGCTCGGCGCCCTGCTGCCGCCGCCACCGCCGCCGCTGCCTGCGAAGCTGCAGCCCCTTCCCCGGATGCTCCGGCCCGGCGGCGCTGCCCTCCGTGGACAGGTGGGCGCATCCCGGGCCTGACGGAGGAGCAGTCGGGCACGTGAACTCCCACCTCCAATTTGGCTCCGTGCCGGGCGGCGGCGGCTGCAGCCCCGCGGTGGGGGCGGCCCCCGCGGTCTCCGCCCGGCTCCTGCGCGCCGCCTCTGCTCTTTGCATAGTAATTTCAGTTCCTGCGAGCACCCAGCTAGCTCCCGGAACGGGGCGAAAAAGGACCGCCGCTCCGGAGCCCGCCGGAGCTATCCGTGTGGCGCCGAGAGCCGCCGCTTGGGATATGCGACGGGAAACCCCCGCCACAGCGCAGGCAGCGGCCCCGCGGCGCCGGGGAGAGCCCAGCGAGAGCAGGTAGGCGACCGGCGGCCGCGGGAGGAGACGCCCCCCTGCGCCACCTCTGCCCGGCGTCCAGCCCGGGAGACCGGAGCTTTGTGGTGTGCTCGGTACCGCCGGGGGTATGGATTCGGTCCCACATTTTGCCCGCTGATCGTTTGCCTGTTGCTCTTGTCCCCATCCCGTCCTGCGCTCCAGGAGGGGCCGTCTTTCTCGCAGGTGATGAATTTCTCTGCAAGGTCATTGCTCCCTTAGGCTCTGGCTTTGAAGGTAAATGGGAGACGAAGCCTGTTTGTTCTTGTTCTTGGGCTGGGAGGCGTGGGGATTATAATCCATCAGGTCTGCACACTGTGAATATCCAAATAGGGGTGTGTGTGTGTGTGTGTGTGTGTGTGTGTGTGTGTGTGTGTGTTTGGCAATACTATACTTGTATTTTTCTCATTTTCCCATGTCTATTTTCTTTAGAGTCAAAACGCTGTAGTTTTCATATATTTCATATGTGTGTGTATATACATGTATGTGTGCGTTTATCCACATACACACTTGCATATATAGTTTATCTTGAGACAGGTGGAGAGAGAAGGAGGGGAAGCAGAGGTTGATAAAGGGAAATCATTGTAGAGACCTGTTCAGCATGTAGAGGTGAACTTTGGAACCACATTAAGTCAGGGTAGAGACTAGAGGCTATAAAGGGTTCTGTAGAGATGGATCTTAGGAAAAAATCTGAAGAACACTGCCAGCCGATATACACACAACAGATTTTCACGCTATCCAGGCAGATCTAAAAGATAGATGCAAAATTTCAGACACAACAGTGGACTATAAAAGAGGGGGTGCAGGGGAAGAGGGGTTCTTGGACACTGGGAAGTGAATTTTGGGTGGTGGGAAGGCAGCAAACAGCCGTCGGGTTTGAAGGGCCTCCTGGAGAAGCAGTGGGAGAAATCTCTGCTTGGAGTGTAGGCAGTTCAAGGTTAAGATGATGTGAATGTCCAGAAAGCAGCAGAGGCGGTGGGGAAAAGGCAAGGGTTGGAGGAGGAGGGGAGAAAGCAGCTCAGAGTCACCGAGAAGCAAGCACCTTTTATTAAGGGGATCTTCCTGTTAAAGCAAACCTGGATATGCTCCATGGCAATATTTTTCACAACACATTTGTGAAAGAACCATCAGTCCGTGTCTTCATTTTATTTTTGCGGGGAATCTGGGTCATGATAGGACTGAAAGAAACTGAAGTGTTTACAACCCCAGCAAGATTTGGGGAGAGAGTTGATTAAGGCTTAGTCTCATGAAATATTTACACATCTCTCGCGTGGGCTTTTGTTTGCTCTTGTTGGTGCTGCTGCATATTTTACTTTGATAATGCTTTGAGTGTACTTCTCTTGAATGTGCTTATTTTCCAGTTATAAACTATTCTTTCTTTTCCATTGTGTTCACCATTGGCCTGCCCTGAGCCTGGGAATAAAGACACATGAGTCACAGCATAAAGAAGAAAATCTGCTCTGTTGCTATCTGCGAATGACAGGAGTTTGTATTAGAGAATGTTCTTTAAATAGAATCACCAAGAGCACTTTTTAAGTTTTTATGTGTTGGGTGGGGGGCGAGGAAATGGGTTGTTGATTCATAAACAGGAAAAAAGAGTAGTAATCGCCATTGCAAGTCTAGATGTTATATCACTGGGATTTATTTTGGAAACAGAGCAGAGGAACTCACGCTGAGCCACGTACAGTGTGTTGTGGTGTGGTGAGGCTTCACCTAATCATTAACTAGACTTTTATGAAAATGATGAGAAAAAAAAAAAAAAAAAAAAAAGCATGGCTTCATATGGGAAGTGGAGGCCTGAAACATGACCTGAATCGGATCAGTCTCAACTGGAGGTCGGGGTGAGGTCCAACAAGCCATTTTGAAATTTGGGTATTTTTTAATTGCCTCAATACACTTGCCTTAATTATTTGTCCCTGCAACATTTTCTTGACTGTGCCTCAGATATACTTATGGGATATAGGTCTCCTTCACTGTATGAATTCCCAGTCAAAAAACCTACAACTTATGGGGGAGCATTAAAATGTCCGTCATGGAATCCAAAATCATAAAAGATTGGGAGTCAGGACACACAGTTCCAGCCCCAGCTCACGCGTGAGTTCTTTCAGTGCTAGCAATTTCTGCCCTCTGTGCACTCATTCATTGATTCATTCATGCAATCAACGGTTGTTTATCTAGAACTCACCATGGTCCTCGTCTGTGGAATAGAAGACTGAGCGAGACACAGCCTCTGCTGGCAGAACTGGGCAGGGAGTGAGTACCACCTGGTTCAGTGCTTGACAGGGCCTGTAGACCATGCTGCGGAAGTCAGGTTGTGGAGGTAGAGAGGACGAGGACTGTGTGCAGAGACCTGAAGAACAAGAGGAACTAGTTTGGTAAAGAGGAGAGAGAGGAGCAGTCCTGGTACAGGGGCCAAAACATGAAGAGGCCCAGGAATAACAGGTAGCTCTGGGTGGGTGAAAAACTGAGAGAAGATGGAGACGGAAAGATGAGTGTGAAAGGAAGCAGACCCGCCCTCACACTGAAGTCCGGCAGGGCCACTAACTCATCTGGTCATGACCGTAAACCGTTTGACCTGGGTAAGTTAGGTACATGCATATCCAGGGAGGCTCTATGTTGTTCACATCACCCAATGTTATACCCTTCAAATATCTAGAAACGCTATTCACTAATTTTTTTTAACGTTTATTTATTATTGAGAGACAGAGCGTGAGCGGGGGAGGAGCGGAGAGAGAGAGGGAGACACAGAATCTGAAGCAGGTTCCAGGCTCCAAGGTGTCAGCACAGAGCCCGACGCAGGGCTCGAACTCACAAACCTCGAGATCATGACCTGAGCCGAAGTGAGACGCTTAACCGACTGAACCCCCCTATTCGCTAATTTGTAAGAACCTGATTAAAAAGGAGACGTACCCTTGAAAAAGTCATAATCCTCTATGTCTCAATTTCTTCATCCATGAAATGTCTACCCCCTACTTTGCCTATTGTGAGAATAAAAGGGAATGAGAGAACGGAGATTGGAGTTTTATAGGAGGCAGGAGATCTTATTTTTATGACAACAGTGCTCAGGGCAAAAAGATGGAAAGTACTGTATATGCCAGGGATTAATTGTCCCCAATGACCCAAAAGGCAAAAGTATGATGGTTTGAAAAAGTGGATGAAAAAAAAAAAAATAATTCCGAAACATGTACTAAAGAGAGCCAAAAGGTCTCACACAATTTTTAAATTATGTCTTAAGTGAGGGAAATGTATATAGCAACCCCATGGTAATCAGTAAGTGCCCTTCTAGAACTGGTCACAACCCATTGTGAAGTCAGTTTACTGGGTCTGATGGCATTTTTATTTTCAAAAAATGAAGTAGAGTAAAACAGAATAGAAGGGTAAGTATAGTTCATGGAACTTTTTGATTAAATATATGTTTATATGTATATATACACATCCGACTATGATGTAGATTGTATATCTTATTATGCATCATGTTCCAAAAAGTCCAAAAGCCAGTGCTTTAAGTGACACAAAGAAGAGATGCTTCCCGTTTGTCAGACCCCAAGAGTCAACAGGAAATCTGATACACAAGCATTTACACAATATTCTGAAAGGCAGAACTGCCTTGAGAAAGGCAAGACATTATGACTTACCATTAATTCATGACACTAAAGTCAGATGAGAAAGAGATCCTTGGGGACTGCATTAATCTAGAAAGGCTTCAAGGAGAAGGTGGAATGTGAGCTAGTTTATGAAAGGTGAATGGATCTGGGTGGGCAGTGCAGAAGGAGTGGTGATATAGAAGGAAGAAGTAAAGAATGAGGCAGGGTAGTGTAAGCTTTATTTAAGAAACATTTAGAAAAGAAAATGAGTATCGAGGTGGGGGGAGAGAATCACAGCAGGATTTCTGTTTAGACTAAAATATTAGCCGAGAGTTGTTATTTTGAATATAAGATTTCTTTTCCTAATACTACTCCATTAAGAAAATCTAGTCAGCATGGCCATAACATCATAAATCTGTCATTTCCTGCCTTTAAAAAACTCTCATTTGCAATAATTTACTGGCTAGGCCTTGTTTCAGTTGAATTCAATGAAGTATTGAAATTACGCGATATACCACATTGTAGCATGAGCATTTCGTTTCCCAGAACACAAGTACCATCATTGGCACAGAGGGGCAAGGGTGATCAAGTGACTGTCACAAATCCAGCAAACCTTTCTATTCTCTCCTACAAGTCTCCTTTCCTGTGTGCCTCGTAGGTATAAACCCCCGTGTTAGAAACCAACAGCTTCTTGAAGATGAATCAGACCACTTGGTACTCATAACCCCAAAAGAAAGGGCAGAACCTGCCAGATTTTATTTTTCAGTTGCTCTATGACTTGTTCAGCATTTTAGTAAAATGTTTAAGTACGTTTGCATGCATTTTGAGAAATTAACATCAGTGTGTTTTGCTGCAACCCGAGCTATTAGGAGATAAAATCAGAGGAGAATGTCTTCATTTGTGTTTTTTAAAATGTTTGGTGGGCTTCTTTCAGCTCTTGCTACCTTTCCTATGGAATAGAACAACATTATGATATTAATACCCTTTTGAAAACAGTTATACCTTCAACCAGAAGAACAGTGCCAGTTAAAACAGAGACTCGGGTACCCAAATTAGTTGATTTGGAGTTCAGTCAAATATGGAGATTCACTTTTCTATAAAGATGTCCTGAACTCCTTTTTCATCTTCCTTCATCAGAATCTTTAGATTAGTGATAAGCTAGCTTTGTTGCATAAGAGTCAAGTCCGGAATAACAAAAACATTTAGAGGCTGCATTTGAATTGAAAAGACTTTATTGAATTTCATGGGGGAAAATGTATATGAGCTTACAATTTAGATTACTTACTGTCTTGAATGCCAGTGAGAAAAATTTTCACAGCTTTTTATTTGGGCTTATTGGAGTTGCCAGCACAATAACAGCTTTCTGATTTTTCATGTCTATAATTAGATCGTCGGTTTTATTTTAAAGCTGGCAGAATAATTGGGGGCCTGAATTATTATTACCAGGTAATAATAACGGACCCTTAGCTGGAAGGCTAAATGCTGTGACCTATTGAATCTGAATCCGAATCTAAATGTAGGGCTTGGAAATCTATATTTTATGATGGTCCTAAAATGATTCCAATAGCCAGGCTTGAACACCACTGTTCAGTCTTGCCCTTACTTACAGGGGAGAAAAAAGATAACAGGTGAGCCCCAGATGAGTGAATAATGTGTCCTCATGATTGTTAAAGCTGGGGCTAAAACCTGGACCTCTTCTTTCTAATTCTCTACCGATTTTCTGCTGAGGGGGGAAGGAATAGGGTCTGAAGAGAGGATATGAATGGCTCCAGAGTGGTGGGGGGAAGGGAATCTAATTATTCCTGCAGCCCTTCTTCCGAAATTGAGAGTCAATGCTGTGAGCCTTTCTAAGTGACAACGCAGTGATCTCTGTCCCAGAGGTCTGATGTGGCAGAAAAATTGTGGGCATCAGCTGTGCAATCTGAGGCAGGGAGCCTTCTTGGACTTACTTACACACCAGATTCCACTTAAACATGTTAATTCTTGGGTCTTAAACCCGGTGGATACCGAAGCCAACCCTACTGCTTTAGTCAGTAGTCACAGCTTGTGACACTTGCAGAACCAAGCAAACCTTGAAAAAACTCAAGGCTAGAGAGTAACAGTTCACAGTCACAGGCACCTCCAGGGACCTCAGCACTCTTGCTAATTCAGTAACAGACAGCTGGACAGAGAGCTCCAGTGCTCCTTAAAAGATCACATTTCCATCTACTAATTTTCTGGAGAAAAGGAGTTGCAGAGGATCCTTTTTTAAGCCTGAATTGCAAATTGTCCAGCAAAGTGGAAGATCTAGTTCAAGGGGAGTAATCAAGATGTTTTATGGGGATAGACTCTTGATTGTTTTTTCAGCATATTGATTTCTAAATAGTCTAAAATTAAAACAATCATATTGTGTCTATGGGAGACTCTTCTCTTTTTTATAATGTACAACTTTGGGTAAATTAAATGCTTGAGGGAGCTAAACATTTGTGTTCACTATATTTTCTGAGTAATCAGAGCATCTTTTTTTGTTTCAATTCTTGTTGACAATTTTTTTTCTAAAATGTTATAGTCTGTGCCTATGTGTCTGCCTTAATAAGTACACTATAGCAGATATCATCGGGATTCAGAATTTTGCATCAGCTCCAGATTTTTATCCCAAATCATGTCTGTGTAGGACAGGACTGCTGAATATAATATAGACATTTTTAATCATCTTTCTTCTTTTTTAGTCTGATATGAATTTGCTTTCTCCTGATACACTTCTCAAAAATTGTTGTTCAAGGGGCACCTGGGTGGCTCAGTCAATTAAGCGTCCAACTTCGGCTTAGGTCATGATCTCACAGTTCATGAGTTCAAGCCCCACAATCAGGTTCTCTGCTGTTAGCACAGAACCTGCTTCAGATCCTCTGTTCCCCTCTCTCTCCACCCCTACCCCGCTCTCTCTCTCAAAAATAAACATTATTTTTTTTTAATTGTTCAAAATGCAAGATATAATTGATTCATCATGGAGTCCACTTTGTTGGACTTTGGTCATTGCCTTTGCCATTACATCATTTTGGAATGCTCAATCCTTCATCCTAAATTAGCTTCTCAATCCCCTCAAAACATGGTTTAGAGATCAATTATTTCAGTAAACCCTCCGTGATTCTTATGCCCTGTCTCTAACTACTTTCTTATACAGAGCATGAATTTTTAATTTACACTTGGTAATATTTTTTTTCTAAGCACGGCTTTCTTTGAATACTACAAATTATTTCTCCTTGAAAAATACAGGTAAAAATGAAGCAACTAGAATTTTAATGCTAATGAGGATTTTAATCAGTGCGAAGGTTAATAAATGGATATGCATTTTCCCTTGCATCCTTGAATGAGTAGAAATTGCTTCTGACAAATGAGTGTGGAGGTTTGGTCTTGTTTTCATGTTGAACATGTTCCGAAAGCAGTCACCGAACAGAAATCTGTCAATGTCAGGGTTAGGGGCTGAGCTCTCATTAAGTGAAAATGCCTATGCAATCTCCTTTCACATGGGGATGATTTTGTGTCTACACGTATAGATACTCAGAGCAGAAGAATCCTTTGCCATGAGCATCTGAGAGACCCGATACATTTCACTTAACGTGGCCAGACCTCAGGTTTGAAGATGTATATACCAGGTCAGAAATTAAAAACTGGCACAGTTTGTGGGCCCAGCAGGAAGATCATGTTTTATTTGACTCGCAGGTATTTATTTTTCATTAAGGCAATATTTAAAACTTAAGAGATATATTATAAAAAATGAGACACTGATACATACTCTCTGGGTAGAAGCTAAGTAACAGTATGTGCTACATCTTTATTTCGTTATAGTCTCCACTACTCCCTACTGTCTCTCTGACACTGAGGCTTCATAGAAGCCACTTGTGCTCAACAACTTCAGTTAATAGGGATTGAGTTTGTGATGTTTTCTAAGTATCCCTGGGCCCTCCAGTGCTGTGACTGTACTCATGAAACTGATGTGACTCTACAAAGTAGAGAGATCATTGTGGTCAATGTCGTTGACTCCCGTAAACTATCACGAGAGTCTAAAAAGTTTCCATCATCAAAACATGCAGATGCTGCAAAAGGTTAATGAATACAAACTGGGTTGACGTGGTCTGTTAGTAAGAGAAGAGTGAATTTTTCAGTTTGCTTATTTTTTACCGTACCACTTTTGGCAGCAAGCAAACAAAATCAACCCCCCGTAGAACAGTTCATTTCTTCTTTAACCAATAACTACAATTTTACATCAGATTGCTTTATGTGTGTTTAAATACACCATATCTTTATGTTACATACGACTCTTTAGGTATATGCCAAACTTGCCTAGCCTCCTGAAAGCCCAAAGCATATCTCAGTCTTTCAGGTAATGGTGAGGCCTATTTCGTGGGCTTGGCAATTGAGAACCAACTGTCAGAAGTAGTATCAACTCTTATCCCAGTTTGTGTCTGTGTCTGTACAGCTGAGAAATGTGCATCTAACAATGGCAGTTGGCTGTGCTTTTAACTCATCCCTGAGATCACTACACAGTGTGGCCACTGGATTGTGTGGAACTCGTCTGTTACTAGGGCTGACAATGCGCTGACTGTGTCATAGTTGATCGTTCACATTAGAAGTAAAGGCATATGCCCTTCTGAGACAATAGGATGAAAACCTCAGGCAGATCTCGAAAATAGAGAAAGCTCTTAATTAATAGCTCTCTGAAATCACTTTCTTTCTCAACTACCGCTGCCACTTTCCTTCCTCGTGCACACTTTGCTGCGTACCACCCCCACACTGTGCCTCCCACCTCGCTTCTAAAAACATCCTCACATCAAATTATTAATCCCAAAGTGTCGGTGCTTCACCATCTTCACTCTAAGAAGACGGGGCTGAGAATAGTATCGGTGGAAGCCAACAGAGGACACGGGGCTACATTGACTCTGTGCTTTCTTTGGACAGAGTGCATTTCCATGTGGAATGATGTCCGTGTCTTCATAACACCTAAAATGTATTGATAACATGTAAGAGACCATAGGTGTTAAAATTCTTTAGGGGTCAAGGTAATTTTTTTCTTAGTGATTTGAAATAACATAAACTTAGTTACACTAAAACTTTCATGCTCTTATGAAGAACTGTTCTATTTCCCTGGTGGTTATTTGGATGTCCAAAATTGTAATGATGGGTTTTTAAAGATCATCCCTCACTACTTTTGAGTAGTGAGTCTAACTCTCAGAGAGGGATGATAAAAGTTAATAATGTGAGCTTGATGGATTGGGGATATGTCAGCTACTTCTGCTTTGCAAATGAAATAAAAGCATTCCTCAAACTGGAAATAGGATTTTATTTAGGAGATGAAGTATAGAATGTGAAAGGGGACCGGCTGAAGCTCTGATTTGAGGAAGATAGATGCTTGGATCATTTAATAAATTTGTATCGAGTACTTGATATATATGTTAGGCCCTGTGCTATGTGCTAGGGATTCAAAAATGAATAAAACATAATCTGAACTCTCAAATAATTCCCAGACTCCTGGCCTACATAAACATATTAATAAATATGCTCAGCAGCATTAGAGTGGGTTCTTTTCCTGGTGAGGTTCCTTGGGAATTCCCCTACAGCCTAACAACCAGGCTTCTTTCTCTGTCCCAAACAGACCTCTCTCTTCCTTCCTCTAGGCCCTAGCAATTCACTTAATTTCCGTTCCCCTTCAGAGCTTCGCCACCTGCTCACCACACCTGGGGTCCTTTCTTCCAGCCAGGCCAGCTCGAAAACTGGAGGAAGCCTTTCCCACACTACACTTCCTTAATGTCGTCAAAAATGAAATGGTAGACATGTGTATTTTCAACTTCATCTTGTTAAAAACAACTAAGAAACAGAGGGGAGCAAATGTGACCAAGATAGGGAAGGTGTAAGATTAAGAAATCTTCCAGGTTTCTGTGGACAGCTAGTCTATATACTGTAGGAAATTTCCTCCCCGTGAAAATACCAGAACCTCAATGTAACTTCATCGCCCCTCATTTTTTTCTATTCAAGAAAACATCTACAAATGCAAGTGAGATAAATGAGAGTAACATTATTATAAAAATTACTTTATCATCGAGATCAACATAACTGACATTACAGAAAACTGCTCTAAATTAGTCTTTTAATAAATCATTTGCTGTCATTGGTACTTTACCATTGCTTATAAATGGTTTGTAATATGCTAGTGTATTTTAAGACAAGTGAAAGGCTGCCATTTGGGATTATTAGACTCGCGAGGATCACCTTCACCCTTGGAAGATGATCTTGAATCAGAGCATTATTGGGTAATATACCCATTTCGGAGTACTGAAAACACTTGGGGTTTTCATAGTTCTTGGGTGAAATACCCCCTGCCTTCATGCTATCCTTTTTTCCTAACATGGTGCTTATCACTCTTTCCTGGTCTTCCTCTTCAGGGTTAAGACCCTAGAGTTTAAGTGATAAATCACATCTCTGGATTGCCTGGTGAGTGATTCCATTTTTGTGTATTCACTCCTGCTGAGAAGAGAACTTTCTTGCTTTGCTGCCCAGAAGGTAGCAGCACAGGGAAAATAAGAGAAGAGGCAGTACCTAGATTTCAGAACTAAGGATGGTAAGTGAGAAAGAATGAAAAACCAACCAAACACGTAGGGAAGAGGAATTTAGTTGAGGTAAATGAGGATCAAGAGCCTAAGGGAACCACTCAGGGCACTTTTGCTATCTTGGTTCTAGGGCATAAGAGAACCCTAGTACATTTCTCTTCATCCATTTGCTTTCCACTGTAAGGAAATGGGTGATGAGTAGACTACAAATCTGTCCAGTTAATGAACTCAGATTCTTTCAAAACTTCATTCTTTAGCCTTTTCTGCTAGTGACATCCTGCTAAACCCATTTCTCATTTAAACAAATCTATGAGATTTGTACTTTTACTTCCCCCATTTTAGAGATGAGGAAACAGATTAAAAACTTGCCAAAGGTCCCTCAGATAGTATCTGACTCAACTGTGTGTAGATTCAGAGTTGTCTAACTTCAAAGGTCACAAGCTTCACTTCACTACTATACCACACTGTAATGTATTAACATTATTATTATTACCACTGGGTCAAAAGCAGAGGAATAGGTTGGATTTTATAGCCTGATTTCTCCTATCTCAAATTTCATTTTGTGTTGCTGAAAAACCAAACTGAAAGCTTATAAATCAGAGATAAGACTTTTTTTTTAAGCAAACCGAGTGAGTTCAAGGACAAACAAACATTTTAGGTTAAAACTTTATAAATCATTGTATAGGCGGTTAAACTGAAAAATAAAAATGTTTATCAAAATATCCAGGTGACACATATGTTCAGCAAACAACATTTCTTTGTTTCTCAAGAGAAAAACAAATACCTATCAGATAGTCACGTGCATACACACGTGCGCACACACACACATATAAGGAGAAAAACAAAGCATGTGTCTGTGTTTAGCCCTACCTGTGGACTTTGGACTTAGACACTATTTATAGAACTAGTGTTTCCGTGATTGATGTTTTAATCATAGATACTCATTTACTTACGAAAGTTGAGCAATTCCTCATTTTAGCTGGCAGCTAAGTGTTCTAGTTCAAATTAAAGGCTGAAAAAAAGACAGTCTATGTACAGAAGGCTCATTTGAGACAAGCTCCTTCTTAAAACCATATTCCTAATAAATTAATGATAGTTGACAGGTAGATGAATATATATTATCTCTATCCATTTTAAAGATGAAAATCCACTAATTGTTTTTAAAGCCATGACTTCTGCCTTAATTTATTTTTTTGTTCCTTAATAAGCAATTGATTTTTTTCTAGTTAAAAAAAAATAGGCAGAAGTCACCTGCAGGCATTGATCTTATTACTGGACTCTTGTCATCAATCTGGAATGTGTTTACCACAAACAACACTTCATGTTGTTTCAGAATCCAAATGCTTTGTTCCAGGGGATGGCATGGCAAAGTGCACTAGTTTTCAAAATGCAGAAGATTTTGATCAGTGACCTGTAAGATGATCTTAGATGGTATACAGATTTACTTTTTATTTTAATAGTTATGAATTTGTTTTATTTCAGAAATGTATTGGGGCGCCTAGGTGGCTCAGTCAGTTAAGCGTCTGACTTTGGCTCAGGTCATGATCTTGCAGCTTGTGGGTTTGAGCCCCGCATCGGGCTCTGTGCTGACAGCATGGAGCCTGGAGCCTGCTTCAGATTCTGTGTTTCCCTCTCTCTCTGTACCCCTCCTCATTCACAGTCTGTCTCTCTCTCTCTCTCAAAAATAAATAGACATTAAAAAAAATTTGAAATATACTAAGAATAAATTTAAAGTATATTTTAAAAATATAGCCTATAATGTATTTAGCATATGGTATATTTTTAAATTTATTTTAAAATAAATTTATATTTAATATTTTTTAAATATACCATATACTAAATACACCATATGCTGCTATATGTAAAATACATTACTAGCACATCAAAACTGTTACTTTGCAGAGAGAGCATTTCTTAAGACTAGGTTAATATTTTCAGCTAGTGCACCAATTAAAGTCAATTGAATAAAAAGCATTAAGTAAAAAATAGTTTAGATAAGAAGCACCATAAGGCAAAAATCATGAAAGTGACACACACATGTCACAATCTGTGAAAATGGTACTTGAAGTCATGTCATTACCCAAGGCACCTCAGGTTCTTTCTAGAAATGAACAGTTTGGTCCAGAAATTCCTAAGAACAATTCTAGTTTTAATGTCCAGGTTTTTAAAATGGTCTTTCATTTTTTTCTTCTCTCTTGGGCCTCTTTTTTTTTCTGGATTTGGAGTCTCTTCAGCCTTTTCTGGAACTTGGAGATGCCCTTCTTATCTCCCTCCTCTCCATTGCCACCAATAATTTATGCATTCAGTTGTTCACACATGTATTCATGGAACAAACATACTGTGGAGAATTTCCATAGTAGGTTTTGTTGTAGACACACAAGAAAGCTACAGGTCTGTACTCTCTGACTTCTGTGTAAATGAATCTACATGTCTGTGGTTCCCATTAAAATGAAAGTCATTGAAAGCCCTGGACTTCTGCCATATTTTTTTCTTTGTATTTCCTAAATGATTAAGAGATCTTCGTTAGAAAGTCCCTTCATTGATAAAACACATTGTCAGGGCTCATATTACAAATTTAAAACATGTGTTATCCAAATCCTAAATAGGATTATACATGAGAGTGGACAAAAGGGGTTTGTACATTTCATAGTTAGAAAGGTCCAATTCTTGAGCTATTTTGAATACAAAGGGAAAAATTAGTATGGTCACAATTTTTTTAAAAGTTTATTTTTGAGAAAGAGAGAGAGAGACAGAGAGAGTGTGAACAGGGGAGAGGCAGAGATAGAGGGAGACACAGAATCCAATGCAGGCTACAGGCTCTGAGCTGTCAGCCCAGAGACCAACACAGGGCTTGAACTCCCAAACCTTGAGATCATGACCTGAGCTGATCATGACACTTAACTAACTAAGCCACCCAGGAGCCCCAGTACTGATTTTTGAGTACAGGCTAATGCATCTTTGGTCAGTTAGAAATTTTTGCAAATTTCAGTGAAATGCAAAATTTTAGCACTTATCAGGTTTTTTTTAAAATCAGTTACTTCAAGGGAGGAGTTGAGTTTCAGCGGCATTTATTGTTTTTCTATATAGTTTACCCCCTGGCAAGTGGTTAAGGTATAACTATTATTATGCCTGCTTTTCTCTGGAATTTGTCCTTGAGAAACATTGTGAAAATGTTGTAAAGCACCCGGATGTGGTGAGTATAAATTGTCACCACTATCTATGTAATGTCAATAGAGCTGTTTTATGCTTGCCAACAATTCATAAGATTTTTCTATACTGATGAAAAGGATATAGCTGTGGTTTCCTGCTGGAGTTTCTATATAATAGTGAGACAAGCATCAGAGGATGCAGTTGGTTGTGGTCGCTTGCTCACACACTGCTGCTCTTTTCTTTTTTGTAAAAAAACAGGAAGCTGAAATTTGCTCTTTACGTAGTTCAGCCAGTGTTTAATAAGGTCTTATCTATGTGCTAATATGTAAGGATGTAAAGATGAAAAGAGGCTTCTCCACCTTTAAAGACCATAAAATCTTACTATTAAGAAATATTAAAGAGTTTGAAACTCTTGGAACAGTATTTATCTGCTCTCAATACACATACAGTGTGATAAAAATGGATTACTTGAAATCGTTTCCAAATTTGTAGTTTATGTTTTACTATGAGTAGATCCAACTTTCCAAGTGTCACATTAAAACGTATTTTGAAGAAACAACTAGTTGGCTCAGGTGGGGTTTTTTTTGTTGGTGGTGGTGGTGTTGTTTTGAGAGACCATGCATGAGAACCGGGAGGAGGGGCGGAAGGGGAAAGAGAGAGAGAGAGAGAGAGAGAGAGAGAGAGAGAGAGTCTTAAACAGGCTCCAGGCTCAGTGCACAGCCAACGTGGGGCTCCATCCCACGAACCTGGGATCATGATCTGAGCTGAAATCAAGAGTCATACCCTCAACCAACTAAACCACCCAGGCGCCCCATCATAATTTTTTTTCTAATGTTTATTTATTTTTGAGACAATGCGAGAGACAGAGTGCAACCAGTGGAGGGGCAGACAGAGGGAGACACAGAATCTGAAGCGGGCTCCAGGCTCCGAGCTGTCAGCCCAGAGCCCGACGCGGGGCTCAAACTCACGAACCGTGAGATCATGAGATCATGACCCAAGCCGAAGTCAGACGCTTAACCGCTTAACCGACTGAGCCACTCAGATGCCTCTATCATAATTTTTTTTTTTAAGTCAGGCACAAAAAGACCATTTGTAACCAAGTGCATATTCTGAATAGAAACAATTTATGGAAGCGATATCAGTTAGGAAAGCAGTAACGGTACGGTGGATGTAGAATAATGGATTTATCATAAGTGTTAGACCTTACATAATCATGGGAGCTTATAAAAAGTTCTATGGGAAGCAGTTGTTCTGCATCTGATATTGGGCCTGCGGTGATGGTAGGCTAACAGAGCCAGCAGTGGGAAAGAAAAGCTGGATGTGAAGTGAAACAGGGACAATCTGGAACCCGCAAGACAAACTGGAACACAGAAAGACAAAACAGAATCCCCACTGGACTCCTGTCTCCTCCAACCACAGCCACCTGGGAAAACCGTGAAAGGGGCTCACCCTTCTCACTGCAGAGCTGTTGACAGACCTTGGGCAGAGGCTGAGAGAGAGGGTCTGGTGGGAGGTGCGGACCTGCGGCCTGGCTGCTGCCTGAGGTCACTGAGGTGAGCCAGGAGATCAGCACCCAGCCGCCCAGCCGCTGTTGCACCACAGGGCTCTTCCAAGCCGAATAATGCTAATGCCCCACTTCTGCCACCAAATATCACAGAGATTTCCCTTGTGGCCAACTATACTGAAGAAGTATTTAGCGAAGGGAATTCCGGGAATGGATTTCCATCTGAGCTAAGCTTCGTACAAAACCACCCCGGAAACTAGCCAATAGAAAGAGAAATGTCTAAGGTTAGAAAGCCCCTTGTTTTTGAGTTCTGCAAGAATGCTTTCCATTAAAGGGCTCAGAGTCCAGTCTACGCATAGATTATACTTAAGACATTTTCTTCTATAGACTTATACAAATTTTCTTCTCTATGTACAACTGTAAGTTGTTGGTTTACTTCCATTCAAAAACTAAAGTTGCAGAAAGAGTGATATATAAAAACAGGTTCCAAGATTCATGTCGTTTACGCCACTGAGTTCATCTCTTCAAAATATAAATCATCTTGCATTACAAAAGTTAATGAGATTAACTCTGCTCGTGGCTGGATGATGCAAGGTGAACATCTTTCTGCCACAATAGATTCCAAACTCCATGTTTAGATTTCTGTAGGTGCTACGGAAAGTTAATATGATACAAAGTTACAGAAAAACAGAAGCTGGTTAGAAAGAAGCTGCTTTCCCAATGTTTTGTATTTATTTTGTTTTGAGACTCTTGCACGCAAGGATGTATGCACTGGTGCCATATGAAGTGGTGAGCTTTCTAACGGTGCAACTATTCAACCAGATGTTATAGTCAGGATTCTGGCAATGACTGGGAGGTTGGCCTGTGGCACTTCAAAGACACATTCACTTTTGAAATTGAGTCTTTATCAGTGACTCTCAACCTCTTTTTTTTGCCCCAACTCACTTGATAAATGATGATTACAGTTTCCCCCTGTAATTCCAATTTTTCCTCTCACCTAAAAAGCACATTGAAGTGCAAGTAAGTGACAAAAACAAAAGCAAAACAAAAACCCATTTTTAAAAAAATGGGCAGAGGGTCTGAAAAGACATTTTTCCAAAGAAGAGATACAGATGACTGACAGGTGCTAGTCGTGACTAATCATTAGGGAAATACAAACCACAATGAGATGACCTCACACCTGTTAGAATGGCTATTATCAAAAAAGGCAAGCAATAACAAACATTGGTAAGGATGTAGAGAAAAGGAAACCCTTGTGCAGCATTGGTGAGAATGTAAACTGGTGCAGTCCCTGTGGAAAACACTATGGAGCTTCCTCAAAACTTTAAATTAAAAATAGAAATGCCATATGACCCAGCAGTTCCACTTCTGAGTATTTATCTGAAGGAAATGAAAACACTTGAAAAGATATTTGCACTGCCATGGTCACTACAGCGTTATTCACAATAGTCAAGGTAAGAAACTTAAGTGTCATTAATGGATGAATGGATAAAGCAAATGTGATTACACACACACACACACACACACACACATAAACTTGTAGTTATGAAATAAATTGGCTCCAGGGGTATAATGTACAGCATGGTGACTATAGTGAATAACACTGTGTTGAATATTTGAAAGTTGGTGAGAGAGTAAGTATCTTAAAAGTTCTCATCACAAGAAAGAAATTGTAACAGTATGGTGATGGACGTTAACTAGACACTGTTGTGATCATTTTCACATTATATACAAAATATTGAATCATTATGTTGTACATCTGAAATGATTATAATGATATATGTCAATTATAGCTCATTTTTTTTAAAAAAAAATGCAAGTGATATAATTTGTAAAATAAATAGGTCATAATCTCTTACTAAAGTACTAGTAAGAAAAATCTCGTTTTTCATGTTGGCACAAGAAATCTGTTACTCAAATATTTCACCACCCTAACCATATTTTCTAATTTGCCCTTTGATAAAGCAGGAAAACTGAAATCCATAATCTAGACAAATATCCCCCAAAACAAATGAAAGTTTTGGGGGATATACAGTATCTGTGAGAAGGGAGGAAAGTGCACAATTTTATTAAAATTCCTATGGCATAAAACAATTGATAAAATTGGGCAAACGATATTATGTTTTGGATACATTAGTTGTGTCATTATGTGTTGATCAAATCTGATCATATAGGAGCATTTATTTAAGTAGCATGTGTTATTTCCTGTTGTTGCAAATCCCCACACTTGAGGTGGGTTGGCAGCACATTATATATACGAAAATGGCTAAGACTTGTTCCTTACCCACAAAGGAATCCTTAATCTAGTGGGAGGGATAATACAAAGATCCAAGTGAAGGGGGAGGAGGACATATTGAGTGTGGCCTTAGTGTGGAAGTGGAAATATTATGGTTCTAAAAGATGAAATCTTAAAATCCTATCTCACGCTATATAGATCTGGAAGGGCAAAGAAAAAAAAAGAAAAAAACAAGTCTTGAGAAAACCAAGCGTTGGTAAGGATGTGAAGCAACTAGACCTCTGACTCATTCTGTGGAAAGCATTTTGGCAGTTTCTTATAAAATTGAACATTCACTTACCATGTGACCTGCCGATTTCACTCCCATTTACCTAAGCGATACGAAAACCTATGGTAACCCAAGAACATATTTTGTAGTTGCTTTATTCACAATCGCCAAAACCAGAACATAACCAAAATGTCCCTCAGGGAGTGAATAAATAAACAGTGGCACACTTTTGCAATGGAATACCACTCTTCCATAAAAAGGAACAAACTATTAATAACACACAACAACACAGATGAATTGCAAGTATGTGACGCTAATTAAAGAAACCAGACCGAAACAACTATGTACTTTTATATTTATAGGACATCCTGGAAAAGGCAAAACTACAGGAGTGGAGAACAGATGAGTGGTTAAGAGTGGAGGAGGGTTTGACTACAAAGGAATAGTCAAGGGGTATGTCTCTAGAGGGATGATGGGACTGTTCTATATCTTGATTGTGGCGGCGGTCATACAACCATGCATTTGTAAAATTCCTAGAACTGTACCCCAAAAGAGTAAATATAACTGTACATGATTATTTTTAATTTTCACGAAACAAATGCAGCCTAGAATCATGGTCCAGAGTTTAGCAGCCTTCTGGTTCTGGAGTCGGAAAAACAGACCATATGGGGAAGATGCTAATCCTATTTCCTGCTTATTGACACAGAAAAATGTGCAGACTGAACAGATCTGCGCTCTGATGACCAGAAATCTTGCGTTAGTTTTGGTCTCAAAACTCTCTTTAAATGGATAAAGGCAAGTATCATGGGGCCCTGGATATCAGCTGACAATTCTGTTGACCAAAATAATGTTATGTTAACCATCTGGTGGGGGGGTGTGAGAGGAGTGTGAGCTTACTGTCCTCTCCTGACTGTGTGTGAATGGAGTGTGCTGCTCTCCCTGCCCAATCTCGTAGTCACAGACTCTGAGAGACATTGTTTATTCCAATATCATTTATTGAGGTCTTCTATGTGGAGCTCTGTACTATGTGCTATGAGGGCTAAATATTGAGCTACTTAGAGTCTCCATCAAAAATAAAGCTTACAACCTAGGGTGAGAGATAAGACTCAATAACTATAATTCAATCAGATTATGATAAATCCTGCAATAGGTTTTCTCCCTGTGCTATGGCTGTTGGGAGGAGAAGTCATCACTTTCTGCCACGGGTATCAGGAAAGACATTTTGCAAAGAGTGTGGCATCTGTCCTGAAATTTAAGAACCCAGTAGATCCTAATGTCCCTGAGAAATGGATCCTTTCTATCTTATTCACCAGCTTCCTCCCATGTCTAGCACAGACCCTGATACACTGTTGTTGATACATCAATGTTTTGGAATTAATGAATGAAAGAAAGAAAAGACAGCATTTTCAAAGGCAGGGAGCCCATTCCAAGAGGCCATAGCCTGAGAGAGGAATGCAGGCAAATGCTTCAAGCATGTTTGAGACACTGAGAGTAGTTCCATTTGGCTGGAGAATAGAGGGGGTTGTGGGAAGCAGTATTCCAAAATTATGTGGAAATCAAACCGAAGGATGTCTATGGTGCCAGGTTAAGTAATGAGAACATTTTTCAGTAGAGGAAGGCACTGAAGGATTTTGAGCTGAGCATGAGGTGATCAGATCTGTGTTTTAAAATGAGGTCATTTGTCAGTGATTATGAGACAGTGACTATTAGTGCTTATATAAGCTGTGTTGGAACCAAGTAGAGAGACCGTGCCTGGGGCACCTGGACCAGCTCAAGCAGGGCCTGGAGACATAGTTGTTGCAATATTCCCCCCTTGGAAAAAACAGGAGTCAGAAACCCTGGGATCAAGTCCTAACTCCGCTTCGAAACTGTGGGACAAATCACATAAGTCTCTGTGTATTTTTAAAAGTTGTAGAAGGTGAGAGGTATGTTATTTGAGTCCCAGTTATTGGAAGGAAAGTTGCAAATATTTCTAGCCAGAGATGTGACAAGAATTGGGACTGCATAAACATAGGGGGTGAGGGAGTCGGAGCTGTCCAAATGACTCCAGGATTTTAAGCCAGACCTGACCGGGAGAACACTGGTGCCATTAAAAGAAATAGAGATGTCGGAAGGAGAAGTTCATTTTGACACAATGATGCCGAATCCCGGGTTGGGCGTTGTTTGGGATACCGGCCATGACATGCACATCAGATATCTGGCCTGCAGGTATTAAAGTGGAGGAGGATGGGAACACAGGGAGAGGCTGATGCCAGGACTTACAGCTACTAGATCAGCACCATTAGATATCCCAAGTGTGAAAGAGATTTCCAAGGACAGGAAAGAAGAGGACAGAGGAGGAAAATTCCTGATCAACTCAGATTTAGGGGTCAGAAAAGGAATAAGTTTGATCAAAGACTACAAAAACACTGTCCAAAAGTAGAAAGGAAAGTCTCAGAGTGTCAGGCAGAGGGGATCAGTGGTGAAAACAAAGCTGGAGTTCAAAGGGGATGAGGAATAAAATTGAGTTTCCTCATTTTAAAATTGAGAAAATGATACCTTCCTTGCTGGTGTGTTGTGGAGAGTAAATAAGAGATAATACTTAATCTAATATCTTAGGCTTAAAAACTGGAGCTATTATTAGCATTGTTATTGGAAATTAATTCTCATTTTCAATATCTTCTAGAATTTTTTAAAATGTAACCCAAACCTTGTGGGTTTTGTATGTGTGTGATGCTGCCTTTCTAAAAGATAAATCATAGGCTCAATTTGCTGCATAATAATATCTCCTGACCTTTAAAGGGTAAAACGTAGCTCCATCCCAGTTTTAGAAGAGCTCCACACTGTTCTGACAAGAGCACATTGTTTTTCAGTAACTCTCATTAGGGAGCCCTGCATGGAAACACAAAATTCTCCTCTCCAGGCCAATGTTGAATAATACCAGGTTACACAGAGTAAGAAGAACTTGCTCATCTGCTTCCTTCTGCCCTAATGTGGAATATATCATTTTTTATGAAATTAATGCTAACTTTCAGTCTTAAGGGTGGCACTGAAAACTTAATTGACGCAGAAAATCATTAAGGATGGGGGGAAAGAGCACTGCTCTGATATACACACTTTTACATCATTTTAGGAATAAGTAGTGCCCAAGACAACATTATACAATTATCAAACGTATTTGTATTGTGATTATTTTTTAATTTTTTATCTAAAAGGCTGAGAATTTATGCTTTGATTCATATAAGAACCAGTTTGCTTTTTTTTTTTAAGTTTATTTATTTATTTTGGCAGAGACAGAGAGAGCAGCAGGGAGGGACAGAGAGACAGGGAGAGAGAGAGTCCCAGGCAGGCTCTGCACTGTCAGCGCAGAGCCCAGTGCAGGGCTTGAACTCAGGAATTGTGAGATCATGACCTGAGCTGAAACCAAGAGTTGGATGCTTAACTGACTGAGCCACCCAGATGCCCCAGAACCAGTTGGTTTTTTAAAGGGGGGGAAAAAAACACCTCCCTTCCAGGATCATACCTTGTGTCTCACCTCAAATCAACCACCTTGAAAATGTATTCAGTTGGGGCGCCTGGGTGGGTCAGACGGTTA